>NC_039482.1:17795623-17884506 GCF_003590095.1 Trichoplusia ni
TAAGAAAGTTTGTGTGTGTGTGTGCGTGTGTCTGTTACTGCTGAACGCCGAATTGGGGCATGGATTTTATTGAAATTTGGTATGGAGGTAACCAATGTGTTTTAAGTGTGTGGCATGTTGTTTGTAGCTGCAAAAACATAACCTTTGATAAAAGATGTGAGGGATTTGTTTTCCCCTGATTTTGTTCCGACGCTTCTTCTTCGGGTAGCTAGGAAATATCGACTGTAGTCCTAAAAGAGATGTTGTCTATCTTGTTTGTAGATTAAATGATTTCATTTCATTACAATTTTTTTGTAATTACAAATAATCTAATTATTCACTCATTCCAGTTTAACGAATCCAACGAAGATCAATCCCAGTCTCTACCCGATATTAGTGAAATTATAGTGAAGAAGAAAAAAGGCCGGCCTCGGAAGACACCAGCTACATCGAAATGCAAGAAAATCACCAAATCCAAAGCCAGTATTAAGAACGAAAGTAATGACGACCTCAGACAGTTTATAACGGTTATTTCACTGACGGTATGTTTAACAAAACTTTTAAATTCCTTTTTAGCTCATGTTGATAAGGCAATTACTAAATTGTGTCCATAAAACACAATAAACTAAGTCCTTACACTGAACTTACTTGTCAGAAGACGGAGGGCGATCTTGTGCTTAAAAATAGCGGTTACTTAATGTTAACAAATCAGGTAACCGCTATTTCCATCACTTTCACGGACATACTGTATCGTACATTTCGTAAATATGAAAATGTTACCCAACCAATACTCACAATATTAATTACTCGCGTAAATATTTCGGGGTACCAGAACAGCTTCGTCCTTGCGCCTGAAAGTCGAAAAGGCGAAAACACGACTACCTACATCAAGAGAATTACCTTATTTTTCAAAAATGACCTCCAATTACCTCGCTCGAATACAGTAGTTTTTTTTAAGTAGTCAAGCTTTTCGCATACCATTTACATTACAATTTTCTTTCAGGAAGCGGAACAAATAGAAGAGGTACAGAAACGTAAGACCACATCCAACTACCTGAACTCTCCGTATCAATGTGAACTGTGCTTCAAAGGGTTCATACACCCGGATACTTGGAACCATCACGTCTCTAAACATTCCCCGGTAAGAGACTGGCGATGTCGAATGGCGGTTTTGTTTGTAATATCTATGATCATGGAAATCAGAGATATTATTCGTAATTCGATTTCGATTTCGAATTCGATAATCTCCATTGACTTCAAAGATACTGTTCTTTTGTCCGTATCGATAGCCGAGTGGTACAGGTCAAACACAAATTCATTCTACGCGACGTGTCACGGTTTTGTTCCCCGCGTAAGACAAACACTTCTGCGAACCACGAAAGCTTGTCCATGAGAATTATGCTTTTGAAAGCCGCTACACAAGGAAGAAATTACTTAGTGTATGAGTTATATTGCTAATATCCTACTACTATCTTTAATTATTTAAATATTTGCAATATTTTTATTTTATAAAGACTCTTTGTTTATTATTCTCTAGGCCGCAGGCGACATAGAGTGTCATATCTGCAAGTTTAGGTTCAAGACGAAGCGCGCGTTTCAAAAGCATTTGTCATCTCACGAGAAGAAATACGCCTGTAACTCTTGCCCATACGTATCTACGAACATGTGAGTACTGTCTAAATGTCTTTAATCTGTCATTATTATGACTGCTTCCGCAATGGGCTTGCAGAATTTTCTTTTAAGACTTCAATTTAAATGTATATGTGAATGAAACTATGCTTGCTTTTTGTTTTTCCCTGCAAACCCATTTTTTTGCATAACGTCATTTATCATGACGTCCGCTACGTCATCATGGCACTGATTCACAGTAGAGTAATTACAATTTGTTACTTGTGGACAGGACTCAAGCAAAACAGCATCAAGGTTGGCATAACGGCGTCACGTTTAAGTGTAAACATTGCGGTGAAATCTTTACGTAAGTATTAAAGTTCTTTTATTTTTAATCAAAGCCAACACAACTTCACACAACGCCATCTAGTCTCCAACTTGGCAACGCTTATATTATTAGTAAACTATCAGACACACTTATATATTTCTAAATGCATACATAATATACACAAATTACACCCAGACACAAAACAAATGTTCATGCTCATCACACAACTATTTGTCAGGTATGGGAATCGAACCCACGACCTCTAGTATAACAGTCAGGGCCACTAACCACTAGACCAAGATTCCAGTCAAACCTTTCTAGTTCTACTTACACCGAACAATCTAACATTATCTTTCTGCAGTGTGTGGACGTCATACATGAGTCACATGCGCATCAAGCACCCGTCGGAGTTCATATGCGGCATATGCGGGTACTCCTTCATCAGTAAACTGGGGCTCACCATGCACAAAACCATGATGCATAAAGATGTCTTAGTGAGTATCGAGTAGTATAATATTTTATAGTGATTTATAATGTGAAAACTAAATAAAAAAGTAAGACCAAGGAGTTTTTCTGCTGAGGAGATATTCTATAACACGCGATAATAAACTTTAAAACTAAAGACATTAAGTTCATAGCCTCGATTACGCCTAAGCAGTTTCTGTCATTTTCTATCATTGATCTAAATTCAACTTTATGGTGATAGTTTTAACTGTAATATTTTGTTTGCATTCAGGAAAAATCTACTGAAGTGAAGGAAGAAGAAGAACCTTATTGCGCAGAGTGCGACGTTAAGTTTATATCAACGAAGGCGTATAAACGACACATGGTCATGTCCGTCAAGCATACCAATAATATGGACTCTGTGTGAGTTGATATAAGACTCAAATTAGTTTACCAATTCGCTTCTTATAGTTTAATTTGTTTTGTTTTTGTAACCAGACAACATATGCATCGGCTTATAAGAAGGATCTATATTTTCCCACGTTTTTATATACTCACTTTTCTTGATTGTTTGTTTATTTGTCGGTCCGGATGGATTTTTGCAACTCAATTTTGAGGCACTTCCCTATAATTTTGTCGTCAAACCGGATGCAATTTACAACTGTAAGAACGACTGGACCGATTTTGATAAAATTTTAATGGGGTAATATTTAAAAACGTGCAATTTTTATTAATTATTTGAAAAAAATATTGCCATAATCCCTATAAAATTTAACTACCCAGTGTCCAAGGTTAATTTATATATGTATCAAAAATATTGTTATTTATCCAAACAGTAAAGGCTGTCGGAACTGTGGGGAAACATTCAAGACATCAGAGGAACTACGGCTCCACCATCGCAAGGAACACACGAGAACCAGACCCAAGAACTATGGCAAGAAACAATCTAATTCGTGGCCCGCTAAGTGTGAACATGTGAGTATTATAAGAAAAATAATAATATGTACTTAAGTTATTATTCATTTAATATCGGTTGACTTACGTGTAGAAATTGGCACGAGAAAGGAGAGGCCTATGCTCAGCAGCGGGAAGTTTAAGACTGGATGATGATAATGAAGATACTTACGTACTCGCCATACTTTCATCTGAATTTATAACCGCATAAGTGAAACGATCACAGGTTAAGCTATGCTTGACGCGGTTGGTTCGTAGATGGGTGACCATCTTTGTCATAGCGAGTTCCTCCGAGCTTCGAAAGGCACGTTAAATTGTGGGTCCCGGCTGTTATTCTTACATCTTTGACAGTCGTTACAGGTAGTCAGAAACTTGAAAAGTCTGAGAACCAGTCTTACCAAGGGGTATCGTGTTGCCCAGGTAACTGGGTTGAGGAGGTCAGATAGGCAGTCGCTCCTTGTAAAACACTGGTACTCAGCTGAAACCGGTTAGACTGGTAGCCGATCCCAACATAGTTGGGAAAAGGCTAGACCAATGATGATGACCTTTCATCTGGAGTGAATTGTCTTCTTCGAAAGAGAATATTGATTGATATGCGTTGAAGCAACATGTCTGTCTGTCCCTCGTCAGTGTTCTGAGGAGATCGCGAACGCGCGCGCGTACTGGACGCACTTCCGGCGCGCGCACCCCGACAAGAACTACCCCGTGCAGAAGGACTACGTGTGCGACGTCTGCGGGAAGAGCTTCCGGGTAAATAGCATTTATTTCATTATTATGTTATGTTGTCTTCACGCCAAGACTGGCGAGAAGTTGCCAAGGATCGGGTGAAGTGGCGCTCTCTCGTATCAGAGGCCAAGACACATTTTGGGTCGCTGAGCCAACGGAGTAAGTATTATGTACATAAAGCTTTGTTAAAATGTACGGTTGTGGTCTTTGTTTAGCAGTGGACGTATTCCGGACTAATATGATAATATTTTTTTTATTACTCATTATTTTGAACTTCATTGGATACAGTTTTGATAAAAGTCAAGCCAAAACCAATCAGTCAATATAAATGACTATTGTTGCCGAATTTTAGAAAGCTTTCAAGCTTAGCATTTTATGTGTTAATCTAATTTATAAACTATACATGTACCTAATTTTGTCCAAATCCGTTCAGTAGTTTTTGCGTGAAAGAGCAACAAACATCAAAGTTTGTAATCTTTTGCGTTTATAATATTAGTAGGATTTGTATTTGATTGCAAATTATTTCCGCTTGGCATCACTACTTATTAAACTAAAAAGTCATCACCCCAAAATGTATCTAGGGAGTAATCATGTTGTCCCCTTCAGGGCAACGCGTTCCTGGTGTACCACAAGCGCACGCACACGGAGGAGCGCGCCTACAAGTGCTCGCAGTGCGGGAAGGCCTTCTACAACAGGACCAACCTGCACGTCCACGAGAAGACGCACTCCGACCACCGGCCCTACCCCTGCTCGCTCTGCTTCAAGGCATTCAAGGGGAAGGGCGCGCTCAACAGGCATTTTAGAGTGAGTTTTCTTTAATTGAACTAATATTTTCACTGTAGACGTAGACTTGCTGTATCCCATGTCTCTGATGCTTTTGTGAAAAATGTGATTGTTGGAACAACTGATTGTAAATTCGAAATTAAATACTGCATAAAACATTGATGAATCTTGCATATTTTTGTTGGACAATGCTTTTTTTACTTTGATTTTAATTAACGCATATGTCCCACTTTTAGGCAATGACATGTTTTATATTCGTTCCTTAACGTATGTGTGTATGGTCCCAGAGCCACACGGGGCAGAAGCCGTACGAGTGCGAGGTGTGCGGCAAGAGCTTCACGCAGTCCAACAGCCGCAAGCTGCACGTGCGGACCGTGCACCTGAAGCAGCCCTCGCCCTACCTCAGCCGCGCCAGGCTCGAGCGCAGGGCCAAGCCCGCCAAGGACGAGCCCGCCTTCATATACTAACATACTACACGTTATACGTGGACCTGTGATAAACTAGTAGCAAGACCGCAGGACTAGCCTTTTCCCAACGTCTTGTCCCATTCTACGAGGTTTTTTGAAGTAGCGCAGATGATGGCTAAAGAAGGTAACGATGGCTAAAGAACCATAATAAATCAGTTTGTTTCGCCAGATATGTGCTATCAACATCGTCCTAACCTTTTCCCAACTATGTTAGGATCTGCTTCCAGTCTAACCGGGTTCAGCTAAGTACAAGATTTTACAACGAGCGACTGCCTATCTGATCTCCTCAACCTAGGTATGTACCTGGGCAAAACGATAACCCTTTAGTTAGTGGTTATCAAACTTTCAAGCTCCTGACAACCTGTAAGGAATGTCACGATGTATGAATAACAGCCGAAACGCACAATTTTACGTGCCTTGTTATAACAAAGATGGTCACCCATCTACGGACCAACCGCGAAGGTATTGTGAATGCACGAAACAGGGCAATATGAGTTGTGGAGCAGCTGTTTATACAAGGCAGTCATTTTACAGCATCCCTTCCCTACTAATATTATAAATGCGAAAGTAACTCTGTCTGTCTGTCTGTTACGTTTTCACGTCTAAACCACTGAACTGATTTTAATTAAATTTGGTACAGAGATAGAGTTGACCTTGAGAAAGAACAGGATAGTTTTTATCCCGGTCTTTTGGAAGAGTTCTCTTGGAAACGCGATATAACCGACCTCGACGCGGGCGAAGCCGCGGGGGAAAAGCTAGTGGCTATATAAGTCCGTATATTTTCAAACAAATGGAGCTTATCGTTTGGCCTATTATGCCAGGCAGCCCAATCATAATAGCTGCTATACGGCTAAATATAACTCATAAATATACACCTAGTATTGTAAAGCAATGATGCCGAGAAAAAGTGATCAGTAACGTCGCCCAACATGAGCTGTTAACGTATTTTTAGTACTGAAATAATATCTCAATGATGTATTCATCTGAGAAAACACTGTACATGCTGAGAACACACTAAAAAATGCAAACTTCATAGCTTTAGGCTTCAATTTTGAATACAATAATAAGGCACAATTGAGCCATTTCATTCGATTCAATCGCAAAATGCCGTATAATCAACAGTGATTGGCCTTATAATAGCAATAAAAAAAAATACTCAAGTACATTTTAATTATGGTACTTCTGTGAATAGTTCTGATCACGTGACTTAGATCTATTTGAATTTAAGGCAACGAATTTCTACGGCATTTATTGCTTATAAGACTGTGAACCTCGTTAAGTCACAATTACAAGTATTTTTTTACATTATCATAAATAAACGTAGAATAGTTTGACTCGCATCGAGTTGTATAAAAATCGCATAGGTGATAGGCAAGTGTTAGTACATCACATCAACATCCTTTAAAAATAGTTTGCCCTTTTTTATTTTGAGATTAATGTGTAAACTAGATTTCTGCTATTCCTGGAAAACAGTCCTTTATATGTTATCGTCGAATTGTGCAGTCAAGAAATCAGTCAGTGCAATCAAGAAAATTTTAAACAAAACGCAATATGTTTTATTTTACAAGGCTTTATTATGTTTATGTTATTTTATTGAGATTCTGATTATACTTACCATTTCGGAAGAGATGAGAGTGTGTCATGTAGTTGTGATGTAAACTGTATTCGAGTAATGTGCTTTATAGGAAATAAATTATTCGTATGTATTGTGTAATTATTTTCTTTGATTCATAATTACAATCCTTCGTTACAAAGTTGTTGTGTTGATGATTCCTACTCATATTGGAGGACACCATTATTCAATATATAATTATGAACCCGCATCAAGAATGTTATAATCAAACTGACAGTCAAATTCATGTGATCACATCTTTCCCCATGGTAAGTTACATTTCAACACAACACTCCTCACGGTAATGCGGTAGCATATTAAAATGATGGTAAATAACGTTTATATCTATTCAGTACTGGTAATGTGTAATAATTGTACCAAAGTCCGGTCCAAATAGGATTTTTGAGACTATTTTATTCCGTAAAAAACTATTATTAAAACCGTAACAAGACAGTTTGCGTTTTGTTATATGTAACACTACTGCCAGTGTTAACTAGTTGTCACTTGTCACTCAGCTGATTGTCAAACAGTCGATTGTCACACTGACATTCGACATTATTGTTTTATGTTGTATTATTTTCTCGTTATTATTCGTATTGTTTCTGTTCAACCATGCTAAGCAGAGGTAAACAACTGATAGCGTAGTTTTTATTTGAGTGTGATTGAGGAATAATGTCTGCATCTTCGCCCGACGCGGCTCATCCGCGATTTTTAGAGTCGTCTATTCAAAATTTTGGTGGTACAGTATTTAGAATAGTTTTCAACTGACTCTTTTACCCTTCAATTTTCTAAACTCTGCACATTAGAAAGTAGATAATATAACCATTTACTAACAAATCTCTATAACCTCTAAATTAGAGTTATTTAGCCACGCCAATAACGAATAATTCCTTTTGCCATGTTTTTAAATATGTTAATATATGCTCGTTACATTACCTTATTATGCAAACGTTTTCGATTCCACTTTATCTAACAGTCTGATAACCTTAGTCAATATCGCGATAACTTGCCAAAGTAATTAGTTTTTTAACTCCATGTGATAAGGTTTTATTTTCTTCAGCATTGCTCATTATGCCAAATTGATAACTTTGTCTTTTATAGTCTGATCTACTTAATAGTACCATAACATTGTGAAATAATATGGTTTATGGTTGCAATGCTTGAATGACCTTTTTCAATATGTTAAATAATATAACAATACTTCTTTATGACACCTTTTTATCTGAATAACACTAGAAGAGTGCAAGGAAAGATTGAATGATGGTAAAATATATAGTTATTAGTATTAAAAATAAACAATCTCCTGTATGTACAAGTGTGACAGATAAAGCTGGTTATTATTCATTTTTATGGTGTTTTCCACTTTTCCAGTTCAAGTCTTATTGATTTCTCCGCTCAAACAAAGTGTCACAAAATCTTTGATATCACTTAACTTTTCTACATCTGAAGGATTATCAGCATGTAAATTTTATATTTTTATTTCCCATTAAACTTTTATTACTCATCTTACTTCCTTGTTATTAATGTACTTACATTGTTGTTGGAACAAAATGTAAATAATATTTTTTACCAGTAGGTAGAAGAATGCATATAAAATATTTTGACTTCAAGTAATCATGTTGGTATGCTTAAAACTGTCATTTATGTATGTAACTATTAGGTGTTCCCAGTTTCATTAGTTTTAATACCTCAATGGCACATGTGTTGGTAGACTTTATTGATTAAGTATATTATATTTAATTCAGATTTTAAGTACAGCTATTTAATTTCTAGGTTTTAGAATAGCTTTGCTCCAATTACAAGTGGGCTTAGATAAGGCGCAGAACTTAGCTAATGCGGTGAAAGAGATTCACAAGGCAAAGGAAAAAGGGGCAGAGCTTGTTGCATTACCAGAGTTCTTCAATGCTCCATATGGAACTCGTAAGTACTTTATAAACTTGAAAAATACTATCTTAAGACCAGGACACAAAGTTACTTAAACACTAGATTACTACTCTCTATCTATGGGGCGCGTCTTCGTCCGCGTGGTTATGAAGAAAGCAGAATTTTTAAAGCAGATAAATAGTTTTATAGTTCACACTCAACTCTTAGCATTCCTCAATGAATAGGCTATCTAAAACTGAATGATTTTTTTTAAATCGGGCCAGAAGTTCCTGAGATTTGCCTGTTCAAAACATAAACAACAAACAAACTGTTCAGCTTTTTATGAGTATCGATTTATTGAACATTACAATGATGGATGTTTTAAGTAATTTTATAGCAGTTCGTTAATCGTACTTATTTGTGCTATTTTAATGAACATTCTTATCATTTATTAAACGGCAAGTATAACCTTAAACTCTAGCAAGTATATTTGTACGTTTAAAGAATACTTCAAAGACTACGCGGAGGAGATCCCATGCGGGCCGTCGAGCGCGGCAATAAAGTGTGCGGCGCTGGAGGCCGGCGTGTGGGTGGTCGCGGGGACCATGCCCGAGTGCCAGCGCGACAAGCTGTACAACACCTGCACCGTGTGGGACTCGAAAGGGAACCTTGTTTGTGTGCATAGGAAGGTACAGGATATGATTTATACGAAATTACTAAAATGTCTATTCTGTCTGGCTTCCTTATGTCTAACTTACATCTTAGGTAGATATGTGTCTGGGGCAGCAATATTTCTGACAAAAAAGAAAGGCAGAGAAGAAACCGACATTCGCAGAAAGCAGAAACACTTTCTGTGTAACAATAAAAATACGAATCCATTCATTCATTAGACGACATGACAGACATTGAAAAAAACATATGTTTGAAATTTTTTCTTATTCCTCTTCCTTCCGTCTGAATTTGTAATTTAGCAGTTTTTACTTATTCGGAACAGCAACAAGTGTATTAATTATTTTTTTCAGTTGCATTTATTCGACATAGACATCCCCGGGGGTATAAAGTTCAAGGAATCTGACGTGCTGACTGCTGGCGATGGTATTACCAGCTTCTGCTTCAAAGGCGTAAAGATCGGTCTCGGCGTATGCTACGACCTGAGGTTCTTTGAAATGGCGCAGTTGATGTCTAAAGATGGTAGGACTGATATTTGTTTAAGAGTTGGGCATAAAATTTTGATTACGAAAAAAATAAATAGGTTAGGTACATAGAACAGTCTTTGTAAAGTTTGAATAACAAAATGCGTAGGTAGCTAAATCTGTCTGTTACAATTTCACGGCTAAAATTTTGTACGCATCTTAATGTCTAAGAAAGTATATACATGTATATACGCTTGTTTTCACTGCGATTACAATCTTCCTCTTCCTCCATATTCTTCGATAATTTATAAGAACAACACTTGCAAAGGATGATATCTTATTCGGCATAAACTAGCTTTCATAAAACAATAATTTATTCCTTTATACAAAAGTAGTACTTACGAACAAAACGACCATTATCCGTTAAAAGAAGTAATTTAGTAAACAATTACATACAGTGCAAACTAGTGTAGAATACAGTTAAAAATAAATTTCGCGTATTCCCAGGATGTTCCATGCTCCTATACCCAGGGGCCTTTAACCTAACAACGGGCCCGTTGCACTGGGAGCTGCTGGCTCGCGCGCGGGCCAACGACCTGCAGCTGTGGGTGGCGCTGGTGAGCCCCGCGCGCGACGTCAAGGCCAAGTACGTGGCCTGGGGACACTCCTTGGTCGTCAACCCCTGGGGGAAAGTCATGCAAAAGCTCGACGAGAGACCCGGGACTATTATTATGGATATTGGTAAGATGGATTAGCGTCATGTTTATTTTTCTTACTCAAATCAGACTATGTATGTAAGGAAGAGCTTACATACATTGTAATTGAATATTAAATATCAAGACCACATTAATAGGTCCCACAAATGTTTGTCCCAGGGATCTAACGCCAGCAAGTGGCCCATTGTGGTCTTATTCATGTCAAGTCAAGATATCTGATGTCTGAAGACGATTAGCGTTATTAAATATGATATCCCGAACTATTACATACTAATATGTAATGTGTCTTGTCTGCAGATACGAAAGTCGTGGAACAGGTAAGGACTCAAATACCGATAAGAAAACAAAGAAGAACTGATGTTTACGATACAATCTATACTACAAAGAAAAACTAAATCCGTAATACGGGACATATCACTCAATATGAGAACATAAGGGATTTATAAACGCGATAATATTTACATAAACTGTAAAAACTATGAAAACCTCATTTAAGAGGACCCACGAATTAATGTTTTTTAGGAACTTCATGAGACTCAGCTCAAATAGCTCGCTTGATATAAAAAAATATTGTGCATTTAATACCCAAACCAGTTCATATGAAATTCAAATTTTCCGAATCCGCAACTGTCAATTTAGGTATGAAAAGAACAAAAGACTATACTAATTATTATATTTAAGAAAGATAAGTTTTCGTTGTGAAAATGACTGGTTATAAAAATATATTTTTAGATTCTTGAAATGAACAGATGTTATGGAAGTGTATGCTATATACTTATGTACTAAACATATAAATGAACTTGTCAACGTGTAATAACGTGAGCCCACCAAATATGCATTACCTAAGTAACGAAAGACTCCAGTATCCAATGATAAAGAACTATGACAAACTATATCCCGTGTCAAAATGACCAATTGATAGATAATTATGTTGCTGGAGTTGTTCGAGGGCTCGGTCTTTATATATTTTTCTTTTATAATGGGGTTTAAGATAAAATGTATGCTAACTAAATATGAAGGGAATAAGCAATAATACATGGAATATTGCGTTATGTTAGTTTGTTTTTATTTTATATAATATTATTATAAATGTTTTAATGGGCGACTAAAGCCATCAATAGGTGTTGTTATAAAGTGAGTATTGTTTATTGAATATGTAAATAAATATTGTCACTATGAGTATAGTATTTTATTTAGTAATTTGTGCCCCAATGCAGGGCTTTCCTTTCCTCTTTGTATTTATGGTAACAGAATAAGGCAACAGGACGGACGGACGGTGTGTCAGTGTGTCCCATGGGAAACAAGTAACTACCTTGGAACCCGCAACGATATTGATCTGAATTCTGAAGTAGTAAAAACTGATTGCTCTCGACTTCACAAAGCGGTTTCTGTTTTCTTACGGCATCAGAAGGTTATTTTCAATAAATTTTCCAAGTTGACATAATGTAAAGAAAGTAAGACTTTTCATAAGACTGCGACTTCATAAGTGCCTACAATCTAGATGTACATAATAGATTTTTGCTACTTAGGAGCAGCGGCTATTTAGACTTATTTTTTTTTCATGGAACTAAACAGATGTTTTTTAAGGTCCGACTTTAGATTTTCTGACTTTAAATATTAAAAATGTCTCAAGAAGTTTTTTTACTTAACAATAAATGGACAGAGTTGACCCCCATTATAATAAATTTATTTTGACTTTATAAAGCCATACTGCCATAGCCAGCTATAGGCTGAGATGATTATAAAGCCATGATAGATGATACAAATAATTTGTTTAGAAGTTCTTTCGATTAAAAAGGTTTGAAAACATTTGAATGCATTGCGTTTCATTATAAGCAAATATGAATTACAACTGCCAATGTCCAACTTTGTCCACAAATTGTCACTTTTGTCAGTTTGAATTGACGTTGTTGTTTTATGTTGAATATTTTTTTTTGATATTATTAGTTTTTATATAGTTTCAGTTCAATCATGTTTAGCAGAGGTGAGCAACTGGTAGTTTAGTTTGTATTAGCGTATGAGTTTTGAATGATAATTGCGTCGGTTCCGAACACAGCTTGTCTGCGATTTAACGGTCGCGTATTTGAAATTTTGGCGGTACAGGAAAAGTTAAATGTTAAAAACTTAATTGTTATAAGATTCCTAAAATCTACAGCTTTCAGAGTAGCACATAACAGCTTTTTCTAATTCATTTATTTTTAACTAAGCTCAAAAGTACCTACATAATAATATAATTTCGTTTCCTTGCCTTCGTGCTAAATAATAGGTACCTAATGTAGAAGTTAGTAGGTGATCTAACTAATATAAAAACAAGTTGTTGACGTGACGTAATAAGTGAAGAAATAAACAAATACGATGGTCTTCGACCGCAATTTATCTTTGGCGGGAAAAAGTATACAAATAGGAATTAATCACGATAAAATGATCTAGGTACTTAGTCGGTCGGTACACTTTTGATGTCACGCCTGTCACAAATCAGAAGGTTAAAAAAATACTAGTCTACTATATGTATAATAAAAGCATATTCAGTGTTTGTACGATGAAGATGAACATCGCGCCCTTTTTCGAAAGTGACAGTAGGTTTTTTTTTTAATAGCTCTGGTCATTTGTGTTTGCTAGTGTAAATAATAAAACTATCTATTCAATATTTCCGTGACTTTTATATTTTACTATGATAATATATGTTTTTAGCTGCTGCCAACAAATTGCTAGGATGATATACATATTTTAATGTTTTTTTTCCAGTTCCAGTCTTTTTGTTATCGCCGCTGAAAAAAAGTGTCACAAAGTCTATGATGGCACTTAACTTTTCTACATCTGAAGGTTTATTTAGATGTAATTTAAATAAATATGAGTCATTTATTCCTTATTATTTATATACATTTAATTTAATTTGTGCTGCTAATATTATTGTGAACTTATGTATGTATATAAGATTTGTTAAAAGTAGGTAGAAAAATTAAATATATAGAAGGTTTTGATCTCAAGTAGGTATATATTTATACATGTTACGACGTAATGTAATGTATCTGCTATATTGTTTTTAATTTATTTTAAATCATGGGTTGTTGCATATCACTTATGTACATGAATTAGATGACTATTGTATCTCACCATACATTTTAAAAATCTATTTATTTTTTAGGTTTTAAGTTAGCTTTGCTCCAGTTAAAAGTGGGTTTGGGTAAAACTCAGAACTTAGCTAATGCGGTAAAAGAGATTCACTACGCGAAGGAGAAAGGGGCCCAGCTGGTCGCGTTGCCGGATTTCTTCAATGCTCCATATGGAGTTCGTAAGTATTTACTAATGCGAAGTGAAACTTTGCCTATTTTGGCCTGAAACTAAGCAACAAAAAAGAAGAAAATATATTTCTTTTAACTTTATACTTAGTGGCGTAACTGCTTGACGAAAACGTCACGTGATATTAGATATTTACAGTTCCTTCAATTTGATAATTTGTATGTTCGCGAGTTATAAAATATGTTTCAAATCCTGAATAATTTAATCCACCTGAAAGACATAAAAGAGCTAGCAATCACTCTATTTAAATAGGACTCTTCATATTTTGTTTTATAGTGAGTCAGTTAAAAATATTATAGAGGAACCTAAATAAATCCACCGTTCAACATAAATTCAAAAGGCGGCTTGAGGTCATGTGACAGTAGTCGTAGTAAGTTGAAACTATGTCCCCCTTCTAGAATACTTAGAAGAATACGCGGAGGAGATCCCGAGCGGGCCGTCATGTGCAGCTCTGAGATGCGCAGCGCTGGAGGCCGGCGTGTGCGTGGTCGGCGGGACCATGCCCGAGCGGCACCGCGACAAGTTCTACAACTCCTGCACCGTCTGGGACGAGAAGGGGAACCTTGTCGCTGTGCATAGGAAGGTAAAACATGTCGATCGTATTCTAGTGGGATCTACAGAAAATAGATACTAGTACTTCTTCTTGGTCTGTTTATACTGCCCTGATCTACTAATACTACTGTTCGCCTGATAAGACATAATAACTTCTCTGCTCATACGAAAACAGTGGGTAAAGTAAGAAAGCAATAGCTGCCGCTTACTGCCTTATAAGCCGTACGCCACGCTGTTTTCGTGTAGGTACTGAGCCATTTCATTAGGAACCATGGGAAAAAGAATTAAAATCCTTGACTTGTTGTAGGTTTCAAAAAAGGTTTGCACGGAGTAACCGGGTTTAGCTGAATGCCGATTTTAAGCGGGATTTCGTATCCATCTTTCTGATCCAAAGTAAATCTAACAACCCACAAAAATATCACTCCTTCTGACGCAATATCGTTAATAATGTGTTTTATTTTAATCCGACTCGTTAACAAAATTTGAACTGAAACTTGTTAGATTTAGGGATCGAGGCTGCAACACTCCGAACCGTTATGTAATTAGTCGATTAGATCAACTAATTTTTGCATATTTAGAACAATAGGTATCCAATGGAATATGTAAAAAATTAAAACTTCTTCCAGTTACATTTGTTCGACGTAGATCTCCCTGGGGGTTTAGAGTTCAAGGAGTCGGATGTGCTGTCGGCCGGCGACGAAATTACCACCTTTGACTTCAGAGGCATAAGGATCGGTCTCGGAGCATGCTACGACCTGAGATTCTTTGAAATGGCACAGATGATGGCTAAAGAAGGTAGGAAACATAATACCAGTATGTTTTGCCAGTTATGTGTCATCATCATCGTCCTAGCCTTTTCCCAACTATGTAGGGGTCGGCTTCCGGTCTAGCCGGATTCAGCTAAGTACCAATGATTTACGAGGCGCGACTGCCTATCTGTCCTCCTGAACCCAGTTATCTGGGCAGCACGATACCCCTTAGATTTACTTATAGAGACTGTCAAAGATGTCTGAATAACTCGATTTGACAAAGATGGTCACTCTTCTACGAACCGACCGGGTCAAGCGTAGCTTAACCTGTTAGCGATCAAGTTGTGCAGTTATGGCTTAGCCACGAGCTAGCTTTTGCCAGATATGTGTATTAACAAAAAAATAATTGTCCGTATACAGGGTGTTCACTGCTGCTATACCCTGGAGCGTTTACCCTGACGACAGGCCAGTTGCACTGGGAGATCCTAGCTCGAGCGCGGGCCACGGACCTGCAGCTGTGGGTGGCGCTGGTGAGCCCCGCGCGTGACATGACCGCTAACTACGTGGCGTGGGGACACTCCATGATCGTGGACCCCTGGGGAGCAGTGGTGCTGGAGTTGGATGAAGCGCCAGGAATACTTATGATAGATATTGGTGAGGAAGATTTAGTTCACTTTTTCCCTTTACAGGGGTAGATCTGACACGTTTGCTGCCCTAGATTTACGAAAGGATGTCAGGAGGATGCCCCCTTTAGTCAATTACTATCTATCAAAAACAAATCTTCCGATAATTGTAATCGCCCCATTTGTTTTTTTTTTGCGGGATTCTGTGGACTATTTTTTGACACCCCGTGCTTGTGGACGTGGTGCTATATACCAGTAATTTATGCAGGCCGTTATTTACGCATGTTTAGTGATTGTTCCAGTGTAGTAATATTTTTATATGACATGACTCAATCGTTTGAAATCACCTTATAATACTCTATCTCTGTTACTTCTAAGTGTTAAGTAGAAAAAGGTATAAAGGAAAGTTACATTTCAGGATTTTCGGATTATTTTCCTTATTTAATATCTTATCCGTAGATTCGCAACTCGTTGAAAACGTAAGGTCTCAGATACCGGTATGGAAACACAGAAGAACTGACCTGTACGATACAGTCTCCCCAAAATATATTATAAGGAAGAAAATGTGATCTGAAGGATTTGAAACTGGTGATATTTTTTATGTACTGTAATAACTACGGCTGGCCTTAATGGCTCGCATTTAAGATTATTCTCGAACAAAACAATTTTTGAAATGTTTTCTGTACTTATGTCATAAAGAGGTTAAGTTTGTGCATTTTTGAGGTTGGGAAGAGGGCGGGGTGTTTTTGGTAACCTCAGAAATTACTGAACCGATTTCGGAAATCCTTATACAAATAGAGAGCCTTAACATTAATGAAAAAATAGCTCAATGAAGCGGGCAAGGTCAGCCAGTATATTATAAATACATTTTACATTATTAAAGTTTTGATTTTACATTGCTTGGTTTGTTTAAATGAGTTTCTAGTATTTGTAATACTTCATCGCCACAGCCCCAGAAAAGTGTCAAGCCGCCGCCTCCTAAAACCGAATGAATTGATTAAAACCAATTACTTGTACAAAAGTCATAGGAGGAGAAATATCATTTCCAGTAGATATACCTCGTAATTTTTTTGAAAAGAGTTAGAAGATATTAGCTAAAAAAAAATAAGCAGAATAGCTTAAAACGCCTTAAGCCAAGTTGGGCTACAAATATTTACAGCCACGTTCATTTATCGATTTTGGTTTTCGTATCGATTGAGAATCTTACTAGGTACAGAATATGGACAACATCATTAGCCAACTTCATTGATAAGTAAAGTATTGAAGACGATCATTACTCGCTGGTAATCTATGTCAACCGGCCACTGTGCCCGCTCAGTGTAATGTATGTATCTTACCGTGACCATAGTTATGTATAAAGAGTTTCCCATTTCTCACTTCTGGTTCTAATCTTATTGCATTTCTTCCGGGTCTTAAGCCAACCCAAACGTTTACTATCTCTGCATCCTAAAAATATAAAAAAGGGAATTTGAAGCATTGCAGCGTTTGAATTCAAATACTGTAGAAAAGCGCCTCCTTACATTACACCCAAATACTACTTGCGAGGGGCTAGTACTAAAGGGAGAGTAAGTGCTACTGCATAGAGGTATCCGAAACGCTTTAACGTCTGAAAATGAAATTTCGTTTCGATTAGTCTGTCTGATTTTGATCTGTCATCTTCATAGATTCCTTTTTATCTTCTCTAGTTTTCTGTAAATGCTAACGATTGCCAAAATATTACTTGTCTGAATGGGCTGTAAACACACCTTTCTTTAAAAATCTTTTACGTAGTCTGATATTCACACTCTATTCTTCGATTCATCTATCAATCTATTAGAACTTTGTCAGACGTGTCGAAGCATACATTACAACTCTTGCTTTTATTTCTAGTATCTAGCCATACATTTAAATACAATATTCTTATATCTTACCTTTAATCCCGGTAGGATACGCTGGCAACCGTTTAAAATAAAGTCAGTGTCTTTTGGATCTATTTGCCTATTGAAGTCGTTCTGATAGGTACCACCCAACACCACTGTCGCGGCACTAGAAAGTCGAGAAGCTCATTATGTTGTGGTGGTTATGGTGAAAAATTAATAAATTGGATGTTGAAAACGGCGTTCAAGCGCATCTGTCTGCCTATTGCGCGATAACCTCAAAAATACTGTCTCGATTGTTAAGCCGTTTTCAGTAACCTATAGAGTTATTCTCGAGGCAGTGTAGGTATAAACTTATTCAAGATTTTGCACACTTCGGCTAAAACTTTATGAGGTATTCACACTTAAACGCCAAGTCAAGTTTACAAGAATGACCGATTTCAAGGCAGATGATGGACTGGGCAATAGGTAGTCGAATATTAAGTTTTGATAGCTGACATCATTTCAGAGTCATAATATCGTATTATCTTACTTGGGTATAATGTAGTTGCTGCCGTCCTCATCAATAATAGTATGCAGGACCCACGGAGCTTTAACCTATAAAAAATATTTGTTTAATACGTAGTTTATCACTGTCTTATACTCATGATACAATCTTTACTTAGTTTGAAACTAGATGGCGTTGTTTGCAAAAAACTGCAACTTACTTTAACGATTTGTCCTCTATACGGCCTAACTTTCTCATCGGGTACTATAAACCGAGCTTGAATCCCAGTACAGTTGACGACGACATCATACTCTTGTAGCAAGGGATCCTCTAAAGAGGTAACTTTAGCTCTTAGCAGTTGTCCATTACCTTTTACAAATCGCTCTTGGAGGTACGCTAGCATTTTTGGTGGGGATGATATGAAGGAGATGAATGTTTGGCCCGCACTGGAACAAGAATGTTTTTCACTTACATATAAACATGTGAAGGCATTTGTTGGAAGCAGGTGGTCAACAGGGCCACATTAAGTGCATGCAAAATGAATCCGTGTTGTATTCTCGTTTACTTCAATTGATTAGAATTAAATGATCTTAATTCGGTTACGATCCGGATACGGAGTTTTTCACTAATTTCCGTGGTTTAAGTACCACGCTAAGTAGCTCTAAAATTACAAAAATAAACACTGAACCTTATTAATAAGGTTCCGCTGTCTACCTGATTAGCACTTACTCCCAAATTAATAAAAAAAAAAAGTTTATTCTTTAACAATCACCTTTTACATTCAGTCTTACGTAGAGACCTCTTTTTAAGTAAGCACATACCTGTGTTAGGAGGCCCCGCTCTTCAAACAATAAGGAAGCTTGGTAAAAGTTGTGTACAAAGAATAATATTTGTAAATGCAATCAAAAATTAAAAATAAGCTTAAATGTAGAATAAAATTAAATGAAAACAAAAACTTAAAAATTACTTCTAGAGATAGTAAAAACACAATAAAACTTCTTAAATATACGAAACACAGTAATACTTAAAAACGAGAGTAATCATCATTTTTTTTTGTAGTTCTAGTATAGTGTGTTCGTATGTGTACATGTGTGTTTTAGGTGTGTGTGTTAATAGAAAAAAATAGGAACTGATCAATGGGTAAAAAATTACCACCGAATGGTCTCTGACACAAATCCGACATCAGCGAGGCAGGCACAGACGGAGATGGCGGCATGACCTGGATACATTCTTAACGAACTGGTCATTCGTAGCTTATGTGAGGGTCAAGTGGAAAAAGAGTGGGGAGGCCTTTGCCCAGCAGTGGGACATTCCAGGCTAGTAATAATAATATTGTACTTACGTATATCTTGCAGAGTACAGATTACTAAAGTACTCGAGCTGCTTGCTGTTCAGCTCTTGATATCCATACACTGTATTACACCAAGCGGGCCTCTTGAACCGTTCCTTTTCACGATACAAGTTGTACATTGGCATCAGACAGATGTTGTGCCCACCCGACTTCCACAGCTTATGTAAGAATCTGTAGGTTTCTCCGCTCCATTTCCTAAAATAAGTAGACAAATTTGGAACCCAAAGGAATTGCGCTCTTGTGTGCGTATTCGTAAGGTGCGATTTCAAATGTAGCAGGTATTTTGAATTTTTTGTAGGCTTTCTTAGGCTTTTAAGGTTTTCTTTTATAGTTAATGATGATTAATAATGACGGCTTTCTTCATAATCAAAGCAGTGCAACTTCTGTACGTAGTACCTACTATTCTATATTTTGTGACTGTACTTACTCTAGTAGATTGTGCGGATTATCTCCAGTCAAGTATGGATACCACAGTCCCCCCGAGCCATCGCCGGTGGTGTTCGGAGTAAATTCACTGGATATTATCACTACCTAAAAAAGTTACTATCCTTACTGGAAGAAGACAACCTGATAATTTTGTTACGGTGAGCAATTAATCTATTGTTAGAGGACTCAAAGGCCTAAAATGGATTTAAACTGAGGCAATAGGTTGAACATCAACCAGAAGATTGAAAGAAGAATTGGTGAAGCTGATACGTAACGGTAATTGGTTGGAAAAATATTTTATTTAAGATTTAAATGCTTAAAAGGGAAAATAGTGACTATTAATATACTGTGAATTGTGAAAGGCTTGTAGCAGGCATTTTTACAAAACAAAAATTACACGTTAAATATTGCAAGATGATACTATAAGGTACGGATGGGAATATTAACAAAATATGTACTTACTTCAAAATCTCTATATTTCTCCTTAATTTTAACAGCACAAGCTAATCCGTTAATACCAGCACCAACCACTGCAATTTTCATTTTAATTTTGGCTCCACGAAACGTTGGTCGCTCACATTCGAACTTGCAATAATGAACAATAATAGTTATCAGTATCTTTGGAGTTTAAAGGTTAATTTATACATCACTTGTTATGCATCTATCTATTTATTATGTTCTTTTATGTATATTAAGTGTAAGTGGTGTGTCCAAATACTTACACTAGATATTACCTATACTTACGACCAAAGAGGTGCTTAGTGCTAGAGCACTTTATTTTATATGGCAATCTTCCTAGACACCCACCACCTCAGGGCAGTTATATTATATTAGTGTCACACTCTTACTGATGACAAGTACCTTTTTCATAAGGCAGAGGATTCCTCTTTGACCTCACCGCAGGAAGCGTGTAGTGTCAGACTCTTACTGACTAAACTTGAACCTTCGTGTGGCATCTCCCGCATTTAGTCGGTGCGCGGCAATGCATAGCAATTCATCACGCACCAAAGTAAACTAGTAAATAGGTGAAAGGTACATATAGGAATCCAACATTGGCATCGACCTTGTTCACCAGTGGCAGCTGCAAGATCAATGTTTCGGTAGATTTGGAATTAAAAAGTTACTGGAGTCAATACATGTACAATTCATTTAAGTGTCAAATTATTCCACATACAATTATAAATCCTCATATTAACGATCGAGTAATGGTCTACTTCCATCTATTAAAGACAAGATGGTTCATTTTAGAAGGGAAGACCCACTTTCATGTTCCGACACCTCAAAACTTTCCCTGAATCCCTTCTAGAGATGGATGAGGAAGATATATATATGCTCAGTATGATGGATTCTTAGTCAGGGCCGGATCTAGGGGCCCAGGGGCCCCGAGGCCTCGAGGCAACAAAGGAGTGGGGACCCCTTGGTTCAAGTTATTTTCATTCAGTGAAAAAATTATCGGGCTTTTCTTAGATGCCTACTTTGGTGGTGGGCCCCTGGTCATAGTGGGCCCCTAGGCACTGGCCTAAAGTGCCTTATGGATAATACGGCACTGTTCTTAGTATGTTATCTTAATAATAATACACTCTCCACAAAAATAAATATTTACATAATATGATTAGCAGGTCGATAATGAAATAAGATAATTGTACCTACGCATTTATTACATTACGCAATAAAAACATCTGTAGGCGGAGAAAAAGTTTATTTAATGCAATAACAAATATAGCAGAAAAGAACAACAACATAAAGATAAATACTGTCTAAAACCTTATTATTTTCCTTTTTGAATACTGAACAGAAATACTTCGATTAATTTTGAAAATAATTAAATTTAATTACATTTTTTAATCAACTAATGCTTAGTCTCCATTGTGGATCCATCCAGAAAGGATCCTTTTTGGAATTACAATTACAATTTTCATTTTTTTACCAACATGTCTAAGTGTTACTGTTAAAAATACTGATCTCAATGCATCTGATAGACACTCCTTTAAATTAGCTTACAAAATAAGTTACACTCATGTAACGTAACTACCCAAAACAGTATGAGACGAAGTTCGTTAAAAATAACGAAAAACTTTTCAAGTCTTCTTGAAAAGTTCTAACAATAGCGGATCATATATGGGAGCTGTTTCAGGTACCTCGAAGTGTCCTCTATCGCTAAGCAATCGCCCGTCCGTATTTTTTAGGACATACTGTATAGTTCTTTAGGGGCATGGCAATGCTCCGCCAAGACCAGCCAAGCGAAGTCTTAGGGCGCAGACTGTCGAATTATTTTGTGATTTGACGTCATTGATTGTCTTTCTACCTCGCCCCGCTCTACTTTTCACATAACTAAGGAGACTGACATAATAATATGGACCTTTGAAAAGTGACTTTTACTTTTTCAAGACAGCATATTACCCCAACGATATCCTTCAATATCAATTCACCACCATCCCTTATGTAGGTATCTACAAAGAGTTACTAACTGACAAATACAAGCTTTTCTTGTAACTTGTCAGAGAACTATTACTGTAACATACAGTCTGTAACCTATTGTGTGATCATGCAGTTATCTATATCCAATTTCTATCTGCGGAGGCTTGTTATTAGCAATGTGATAACCTGATCTGTAATTTGAGTTGGAACTTATTAGTCTATAAGCCTTCTTAAATAAATAAATATCCAATGTGTCTGCCTGCCTGTGTCTACGTGTTGGTTAGTGTTGTTTCCCCCTGCGCGGGCGGTGGGGCGCGGGCTCGCGCGTGTGCGCGGTGCGGACGTGCAGCGTGCGCGTGCACGACTTGCTGAAGGCCACGCCGCATATCTCACACTTGTACGGGTTGTCGCCCGAGTGGATCTGTGCAATGTCCTTATATTTGTAGCACTTTACAGAGAAAAAATATGAATTGTACTATGGAGTTTGGATGGAAGCTTCGTTTTCCAAAAAAACAAAGTATCTTTTCTGAATAAATAGGGAATTTGACAAAAAGTCCGTCAGACAGATTCCCAAAAATACAGGAGTCATATTTTATTTTTATCTCGTAAAAGAAGTAGGTAAATGGTTTACAGTGAAATAAAATCTCGTGTGACGTCACTTACCAGTACGCTTACTAGTAAGTGATGTTACTAGCCTCACTACCACACATTTCATATTAAATAGTATCCTTCCTAACTGATAAAATCTATACTAATATATAAAGCTGAAGAGTTTGTTTGTTTGAACGCGCTAATCTCAGGAACTACTGGTTCAAATTGAAAAATTCTTTTTGTTTGAATAGACCATTTATCGAGGAAGGCTTTAGGCTATAAACCATCACGCTGCGACTAATAGGAGCAAAGATACAATGGAAAATGTGAAAAAAACAGGGCAGGTATAAATTATAACTTATATCTTCTACCCACGGGGACGAAGTCGCGGGCAACAGCTAGTGAAATGATAAAATGGAAATCAAATATTAAATTTTTTTGGAAAACTTTTCTGACGGACTAACAATTATTCTTAATAAAGTCAATATGAGTGCGGGCTTTGTTTCACCGAAAATCAGACTTACCTTCAAATGACGATCCATGGCCTCTTTCCGCTTGAAGGCTTTAGGGCAGACCGTGCAGGGGAACGGCCTGGCGTCGGAATGCTTCTGCTGGTGCACGCGCAGGTCGAAGGCGGTGAAGCAGGCCTTGTCGCAGAGGGAGCACTTGTACGGGCGGTCGCCGAAGTGGGTGCGTTTGTGCATCTCTAGCAGAGCGTTACACTGGGAATAGGGACATAAATGTAGAAGTGAGCTATGCAAATTGTAGGAAGTGAAATGGGGGATGTCAACTGTAGGAGTGTGAAATTGTCCATAGGCAATTTTGGGCAATTTATATTACCTATTAATATTTGCAACTGTTATAAAAATATTAGATTATTAAGTTTAATTTACTTCGCAGTTTCCAGATTTCCTGAACATGAAATGATGCAAGGATTTACTCTCGGTTTATTCATCAGAATCATGAGCGGATCCGAGAGGCGGTCCGAGTCGAACCGAAACTAGTCCGGCAACCCTGATAAATATGCACAAGTCAACCGTTGCATCATTCATTATTACTGTTGAATCATTTTTACAATGTTGTTTGTCTCTCTACCAAATTATTTCACTTGCTTATCTTATAGCAGACCTACCATCAGCCTCTTCCCACATATATCGCACACGCACTTCTTCTGCACGGGGTAGTTCTCGTCAGGGTGCGCGCGCCGGAAGTGCTTCCAATATTCCCGCGCGCTCGGTATCACTTCTGAACACTGAAAATTAATAATCTTTATTAGAAATCTTTCCCATTTAGATGATCAAAAAATTAATAAAACATCGTAAATACGAGACTATCGAAGCGGCGGCGGTGTCGCACTTCGATTCATGCCGCTATCGCATTTCGCATCCCAACCCTACGATTGGGTCCAAAACCACTCGGGCGATTCCAGTGTGTACCTCAAAGAGAACTGTTCCGTTTCTATGTAATGTTTTTAAGTCCGTTTTAAATGTCTATCGAGGCACAGGCGCCGTGACCGACCGCCATTATGTAATTTCGTTTCGTGTTGAATGAATTGGAATATGAGAAGTAAGCATAGCCACCTGCGCGTCGACTCTACATGAAGACCATGCCTCCACTTGCCAGCGAGCGACACGCCTATCTATATCCCACACTGAGTGTAGTATACGTACATGCGTGCAGGGCGCGGGCCAGCTGGCGGCCGCGCGGCGGTAGTGCGGCGCCTGCTTCTTGGGGTGCTCGCGGCGGCGGTGCAGCCGCAGCTGCTCCGCCTCCGAGAAGCGCAGGCCGCACACGCGGCATCCGTTACTGACACATACACACAAATCAAACGACTGCACTAATTGCAAAAGTCTTTGAAGTCATCACGCACCCACTAAGCGTGACATGTCGAGTAGAACAAGCGTTTATGTGATCCACGAATGCTTGGCCTAAGTCTGGGTGACTTTGTGCATAGGACTCGAATATTATGTGTGTGAGAACGCCCGAGACACAGGGATTAAATTCCTTAGTACGGGAGTCGTTGAAAAAGGAATCCTTTCTTCAAAATTTTATCAGAGAGCTTGCGCGAAATGTAGAAAATTAAGTTCAGTGACAATGATTGTCCTGACCAAAGCCCAATCGATAGCTTGACAGTGCGAGCTTTATTTTAAGTGTAAGTGACATAAGAGAAGGAAAACATCTTTAATTATTATCAAACTATTATTATTATTTACTAAAATAATAAATTCAGTATGGATAAAAAGCAATGATCATACTTAATTGAGCCTTAAAACAACTCACATAGAGTCCATACTACTGGTATGCTTGACAGACATGACCATGTGTCGCTTGAAGGCCTCCGTTGATATGAATTTGACATCGCAGTCTGCGCAGTAAGGACCTTCTTCGTTGTCATCTGACTTTACCTGAACATCACATGTATTTGTCTGATTTTTTCAAATAGATTAAGCAGTTAACATTTGTTGTGTTTTTGTTCGTCAGAAAGGTTAATTATAGATAATGGACGTGCCGTTTGTCCTCCAAAATCCTTACTATATATAAATTTACATTGGAAGGATATTTCGCGTGACGTTACTCGTTGGTAACGTCACGAGCCCCCACTGTCACCCCCACCATATGAACTTTTATCAGACTTTTAAGTTTGACGTTTAAGATTTTAGTATTAAATTGAAAAAATGGTAAGGGCAAAATTGTTAGAAGGCGAAATTGGGTGGTGAGATTTTTTCATGCTAGTAACACTGTACTTACTATATCTTTATGCACCATATTCTTGTGTACGACAAGCCCTTGTTTGCTGACGAAGGAGTATCCACAGTAGCCGCAAATGTTTTCCGAAGGATGCTTTATCCGCATGTGACTCATATATGTAGTTCTTACACTGTAAAGATACTAGTGTTACTATTGTTTCTGGGATGGCAAAATAAAGGATATATGGAAAAAATCTATTGAGCCAAACGTGACATCCATTTTTATAGGAACAAATGACAGCTATTTTAAGTTTAAATGAAAAATCAACATAATCGTTTCATCTAGTCCAAAGATCTGGGAATTGAGAACCTCCTCGTTTTTAATGTCGGTTGAAAACCATTGCATAAAAGTAAAGAAAACTTAAGTTCTCAGAACCTTGTTCATGTAAATTCACAAAATTTATAATCATGTGTTTTCACTTTTGGCTTCATACTCACGCAAATACTTCGTCGCAGTAGTTGCATTTGTGTGTGATACCTTTATGTGATCCTTGGTGTTGTTTTACTGTTGTACTGAAAGTGATCAAATCTTGTATAAAGCTGTGACAAAATAGTTGAAAGTGATGGTGGTTTGTATTACAATTAAATGGAAAACATAAATTTAGCTTAGCTAGACTTACATGTTACTGGAGTTGTAGGGACACAACTTGCAAACATACTTCTTCCCATGGTTCAAAGCGTGTCGTTGGAGAGTTCGTTTCGTTTTGAACCTGTATTTACAGATCTCACATTCCAGGTCTCCCGCACTCTGAGAAAAAAAATATAAAGAAGTAATGGCAAACAGAAGAAAGTTTGATGCGAAAGAATCTGGGCCTGGAGCGAGGTCTTCTTTTGCCCTTAACTACCCAGTGTGTGGATAGCCGTAGATCGAGATGAGTGGAAGGAGGGAAGGAAGGACTTAGGCCTGCAGTACATCATTAATGGCTGATAATCAAATAAATAGTGTTCGTTTAAACTCCAGTAGAATGGGGTTTAAAGTGATGTCGGATATAAAATGAGGACAGTAATGGAGTTTTTAAAAGCACGACGCAACGAACACGTGCAACTGGATACAAGCACTCATGGTACGCATTAACTTTTCTTTATAAACGACGTTTTTCGTACTTGATATTCCAATCTAGTTCTGCTAGGCAGATAAGGATCTGAAATGACGTAACAATTCACGCACGCGTATTTATCGGGATTGCCGGAATAGTTTCCGTTTCAACAGGAATCCTTCATCATGAGTAAACCGTTGAATCATTGAAATATGAATCATCCTTTCGAAAGATAATATAAAAGACAAGCTCACTTCATGGCACGTAAGAGGCCTATTGAAAATTAACTATCTTTAAAACAAAAAAGCTCATTTAATTTTTTCTCCTATTAACCCCCTTCTACTCTAGGCCATACCCCCTTACCCCTACTTCTCCTATTTCAATATCCAGTTGTTGAAATAACTCCACTTACAGGAGAATGTTTGGTGACATGATGCTTCCAGGCGTGAGTGTTAACGAACCCCTTGTAACACTGATGGCACTGGTAAGGACAGTTCAGGTAGTTGGACGACTGCTTGCGTTTGTTCATCTCTTCCAGCTGTTCTTCCATCTATACAAACAGAGCCTCTATTATAACCTCAAAGCAGAACTGTTTGGGTTGTGGATAGGACGCCGCTACTCGCAGTACAGTGAGCGGTCTTTCATTCACAATGGCAACAGTCCAAGGCAGCTAACACCTCCTTTGATAATAAGAGTTGAGTTGAGAGTGCTGTCTCGCTTATACAAGTACAACAGGTACTTGTAAAAGCGAGCCAGCACTATGCGTTGTACAGCTTTGTCTCTTTACCACAACTGCAATCATCTAACTTTAAAAGGTGCTGGTAGTTCCGCTGTTATAACAGCTTATGGTAAGCGTAATATTTCGTTTTACTTACATACCGTTAAAGTGACAACAGTGATATCCTCCATATCTTTAGAGTCCTCTTCACAAACATTATCTTTCGACGAGGCTTTTCTTGTTTTCTTTGCAACTGCTCGTTTTATAGTTTTGGTCTTTCGTTGTTCTCTAACTTTAGGTAAATGAGGCTTTTTAGATGGCAGATTCTTGCTCGTTTCTTGTTGTGGGGCCAACTGTAGGAAAGATAATATTTAGAATGTTTCTCTGAAAACTGAAAACAGTCCCTTCAAGGGACATGCTCAAGGCTAAACTCTCTAACTCGCTCTAACCTAGACTCGAAAAAATCTTTTATGGAAGTGGAAACCGTGCATAAGGATGAAAAATTAATGATTTCTTTTGCATCTAGAGAGCTATTTCAAAATAGATGACCTGTACCTGTACCTTCGACAGCTAAATCATATTTGCCATGGTGGAACAAAGATGGCGCTCTTCAATGCGTAGCGCCATCTCGCTTTTACAACGCCAACTAATCTACCTCTCTCCTTACCTCAACACTTTCCATCTGCTCATCCAATTTAACTTCAACCTCAACATTCTCGTGACTTGTCTCTTTGATCTCGTCTTTACATTCATCATCACTTGAATGATCTCCATCAGGACCATGAACTACTTCATCATCATCCTCTTTCTTAATACCAACTTCGACAAAATGTTCCAGTTTTTCTGAATCATTTGTATCTTCTTGTAGGGATATGTTAGTGACATTTGATATTACAAGTAGACATTTTCGGTTTGAGGCTTTTATTTGTTCTGGTGTTATCTGAAAAGGGGTTAAATTATTAAAGTTATTTTTATTAGTTATTATTACCCACACACAAACCTATTCACTGGTCTTGTGGGACATAGCATACAAAGCAGAAAAGCATGCATACATACATACAAAATGATAACAAGTAGAAACCAAAGGGGTTTATTTAGCCTTAAGACATATTTTTTCTAGCCTAGAGGCTTCCACTGCTGGGCAAGTGCTAGGCCTCCCCTATGTGAGGGTATAATATAAAGTTTTTAATTCATAACTATGATTAAGCATGGTAGCAAGGAGTGCGGTCTTCAGGTCAAAATATCATTTTTATGGGAAAGAAAGGATAGCTAAATCAGGACTCCTGTAAAATAACAATTCAATTAAAAATCAATTAAATGGTGCAAAAAAAACTCTTGATTATTAGATTTTCTTTTTGTATTGATAACTATGATTGAGTGTGGTGGGAGGAGGAGGAGGAGAGCATGCTTGCTGTCTTCAGTTTACAACACAATTAGATGAGGGATAGGAGACGGCTAAATTAGGACTCCAGTCTAAAATAAGCGGTGGCAATATAATATGGCAGACCATAACCAGAAATGTTGAACACAACCTCTTTGTAATTTCTTGTTTCCTACAAAACCCAAATTTAAACATTAAGTGATACGTACATGCTGGCCAGTAAGCTTACCTTTCCACTTTCATCTAACAATCCACAGAGTATAGTCTGGCTTTGGATACACTTCTCTCTAAACAAGTAGAACTTCTTGACAAGGGCTGCACACTCGAAACAAGCGAATAGCGGTAATTTTGATGTGATTAATGGCTGCAAAAATAATTGTGTATATTTATGAATAGATCTATTTTGTTTCTTAGGATACTTGGGATAAATATAATACAGATAGATAACTATATGTTTTTCTTATTTGAAAGTTTTAAAATCCAATAAGTATTTACATTATTGAGCCGTGAATTTAAATAACTTCTCGTGAATCTAATGTTGTAACACTTTGTATTAATTTATTTTTAATTATTATTTTAAGACTTACCTTACTCTCAATCATTATTGACGTAAAATACGTCCCCAAAGGCTCCGATTGTAAGTCAAACATTTTTACGTCCATATTCAAACATATACGGCACACCTGAACTTCACCCATGTTAAAAAAGTATTTATTTCATTCACATAAACAATATATTATCTTATTTATTTGAACGTCGCGATGTTATCATTTTAAACTCTACATAAAAACTTTTAGTAGCTCAGAACGGAGCCTCCAAATGTCACAATAAATAATACATATCTTCATATTTACACACAAATCATATTTTACGTAGTTTAATTTATGTTATTTTATAATATTTGTAAATAAACAAATGACCCCACTCCCTGCTTCTTACGACCAACCGGACCAACGCCAGCTGGGGTAGCTGTCAATGTCAATAAGTTTTGGTTGCTCCGTTTTAAGCAGATGATTGTAAAAATTACATTTAAAATTATCTTAACTTATAACTATAAGCAATTTTTTTATTTGTAACTGTGAGGTCCACTACTCTTTGTCTTAAGATCTAAGGTTGCCAAGATATATAGCTAAAATGTATCTGCCATGAACCAACTTTGACAACTTATCGAAATTTTTAGAGCATTATGAAGTTTGAATGTACGTTAGCTTACAACCATCTTACAACTTTTAAGCACACCAAATCTAAAGCTATTATAATGTTTGTTTTGACTTATACTTGCAATCTACACATAGAAGTAGTAAATAAAACGGTTAAAGTGCGAGTTAGACTCGCGACACTGTATGCACGCAACGGCACCTGATCCGTACAAATACGCGAAGGAAACATAATATAGGTATTATTTGCATCAGGATGTAACCGTTTTTATACTTTTTATCTTCTGTTATTATAGCGGAAAAAATAATACTTTATTTACAAAAAAAAAAACAACGGACAGACACTGGAGCCTCCGAATAGGATTCCGATTTTTCAAAAATTATTAAAAATAAATAACAGATACTATGTTTCTTTCTTTAAATAAGTGTAAGTAACCTATACCCAAATCGGTTTAGGCATTGCAGTTCTTTGTACAGGCAGATTTCAATTAAAATTATCTAATAAAAAAACTGTCGGAGATTTTTATTTGTTGTTTTATTAAATCTCACGGATGGTAGGTAAAAAACCCTGAGATGAAGATAAACTTTACCTATTACCAACTCTTCAACAAAACCGCAGACAACTTTAGAAACCTGCCTGTAGTTCATCATAGTAAGAAACACAATGATCTAAACCGGATCTTTACAAAACAAGTTTAGGTACTATACTTACCTACTTGCTTTTATAATAGATAGGTACTTAGAGAATTAAGACAAACCTTAATAATAAGTGGATTCTCTACGCAAACGTTGTCTGACTAAAATATTATAAAATTATATTTTATTCATATTTATTGTTTCGTACCCAAAGGATAAAAGGGAACCCTGTTACTGAATCTCTTTTTCTGTAATTCTGTGCGTCTGTCCGTTTGTCATCAAGCTATGTCTCATGTACCATGATCTCTAGATAGGCAAAATTATCGCAATGATATATTGTTTCATCTGCTATAACAACAAATACTAAAATATTATTAAGAAGTGGTTGATTCAGTCTATTTTCTTTCTTCGATGTAATATAATGGAACTCTTTGTCTCGAGGGTCCGACTTACACCTGTGAGATGTATAACATTAATGTCGCTCTATAGCGTAGTTCGCCAAAGTATCCACAACTGCGAGGGACTTCGATTATGAGCTCTATGTAGATCCTTAGTACTCAAAAGATTTCCACATGAAATAATCTATGAACTTTAATATATAAAGCTGAAGAGTTTGTTTCTTTGCTTGAACGCGCTAATCTCAGGAACTACTGGTTCAAATTGAAAAATTATTTTTGTGTTGAATAAATCATTCATCTAGGAGGGTTATAAGCTATAATATATACCATCACGCTGCGACTAATAGGAGTGGAAAATGTAGTAAAAACGGAAAATTATTCATGTTCTACATTCGAGGGCTTCCGTTCAAAAATTCCTAACTTATATCTTCTAACCACGCGGACGAAGTCGCGGGCAACAGCTAGTGTATGATATCGCAAACTTTAAACTTAGATTCAAGCTTCCTTTTTAAACCCCGATGCAAAAAGAGGTGAGTTATAAGATTAACGGGTATGTCTGTCTATGGCATCACAGTTCCCGAAGGTATTGAGGGAGTTTAATCTAGTCTGCCTGGTATTAAAGGTGAGTGCGCGAATATTCTTAGACATGTTCGATAAAAATCGGACGAGTAATTAAAAAGTTGTGGGGGGTGAAAGTTTTAACTGTCGGGGTCTTTTTTATCTTTTACATGCTATCGTTTATTCGTTGGTAAACGTAATAGTCCGCTATTGATTGAGTTCATACATAACCTATAAATATCAGACGTTCCAATTCTACTTTTTCATCTTCTTCAAAAGGTCCCTTAGTCCCAAAGCAATTTAAACTGGACTTGTAACAATATCAAATGGAGGACCTTATGGTCCTGGTAACTACGTATTTAGTTTCTATACCCTTATGGGTATAGAAACTAAATACGTAGTTACCTCGTGAAATTGGTATACCTTTCACACTAAGTGCCGAATGTATGAATAAGATATACTTATAGATAAATATGTAAGTAGAGTTCTTTAGATAAGCATTGAAAGCAGTCAAATATTTCCTTATATTTCCGTCTCAGACAATACGTAAAAGACATTTTGAGATAACAAAAAACGATGGATGTTGTTGTAAAGTTGTTGCATATGGGTATGCATCTGATGTTGGTATATCCTGACCTGTTTTGGCAACAACTGCCAGTGCTGCAAGACGCCAGCCAGTTGGGAAGGACATATTATCAAGTGCACAAGTGTTTCAGCAAACAGAGGCTCTCTATTCCCTTTCATAGCCCGATCGAGCCTGTGACCAGTCACCGGATCCATATTTTTCCGTGCCTTCCGAAACCCAGAAGCTATGATAATTTATCCCTAAAACCATATAAAATGTCGATTCGTGCCTTGGGATCGAACTCTTGACCTTTGTCTTGGCAGTCCTGCTGGTTTTCTCGATGCTGTCATAGCAGACTATGTATTTTGTTACTCATACCTAATAGTTTCAGTTATCTGAAATTGCATTCGTTTGTTAATATGTCAGACTATCTAGTTTGTCACGCAACACACAATTAGAGAAAACTTAACAACCTGCAATAATAAGGAAAATGATATGGTTTTCATTGATTGAAATGTGATAAAATTGCAGTACCGTACTATGATAGGTGACTTTGTTATTTAATGTTAGCGTTAGTGGGGACACTGACGTCAGTTTTAGAGACTTTTTTAAGGAAAATCCTGACAATCATCATCACGAAAGCTACTTTAAAATATAACATTCTTATTCTCAATACCCATTTTTTCTTAGTTTACCTACATGGTAAAATCTTCGATTCGAACTCGCATCACGTCACCATTTTGTGCAAAATCGTAATATCTTGACCTCATTAGCTCCCACTGGGCAGTTTTAAGAACCCCTGCAAACTTCTTACCCACTGTTAACTATAAGACATGTCTCCTTCTACAGTCTTCAGAAACAAATCATCGTTAAACTATTGGCCAACAGCATTAATCAGTTTTAGTAGCGTGGAGGATTCATATGCTTATTATATTGTCGATAGTTTATTCGATCGACTGTCTGTAGTTTTCGTTCTAATTATTACATGTCATGCATTTGCCAAATTACCGACCTATAAGAATTATATCATTTAAATATAATTTATATTCCCTATAATCTATATGTGAACATAACGTAATATGAACACTATGAACAGGGCCCCGATTCTGCTATTTTACAATGGCCGATGAATAAATCGCAATTGGATTAAATTTGAAATTATTTCTATTCTCTTAAGCATTTTGCCAGTATGTACAATCATTGGAAGTTAATTGTATTGACATTGAGTATACCGTCCCGCACTGATTTTCCAATTATTGTGTAGAAAAATGGTTAAGAGAATAAGAAAATTGTCATTTTAAGCCAAATTTCATTCATTCATAAACTATTGTAAATAGCAGAATTGAGGCCCTGGGGTATTAGCCTTAAATTATAGTGGTGCCAATAATTTAGGAAGCGTAGGGATATGAGTGGGGTCATTCAATCACATGTTTTTGATATATTGTCCTGAACCCTTAATATCTTAATAGCAAAACCGATGGTCAAAATGTTAGGCACCAGAAAAATATACTTAGCTATAATTTAATCTAAAAGCTTAATCTAGGTTCATATGAGTACACGCGGGATGCGTATCTTGTTGACTCTTTTATACCACACACAAAATCATTGAAATAGAAAGAGATGGAAAGAGACGTCTACCTACTTATAGTATTTTTTGCTAGTAACTTTATACATATAATAATCAACAGAATATTTACTGCAAAGTCGAGTGGGAAAAGTTGAATCGCGAACAGATGCAAGGTTCCGTATATAAAACTTACGTACGCCTTGGAGTTTCAAGATTACTTGGCAGGAGTAGCAATTAACGCCGTATTATAAAATGAACCTTAACACATAGGAATAAGAGCCTTTTTAATCTTTAAATTAAATAAAATCTGAGCTAAGTTATTAAAAGCTAGTATAGGTCTTGAGATTCTGAAAAGTCAAGGGTAATCGTAAGGAGGTTTTAACTTTTCGCAATCCGATTGGAATCGGATTCGAATCCGCACCAACAAAATTTCTTCTGTAAGTATGGCCCCTACAAAAACGGAGTTGGCGATGACCCAGACCAAAGAACATAGAATAGCTCAGACCATAATAGCAATAAATACCTTCCTTACAAACATGGAACCATGACAACGTTGTACATGTGCTTACAATGGCGTCTCTCTTCGCGCGCTGGTTGGTAGGCATTGTGGCCAGACCCTACTTCTGGTAAAAAAGGTGAAATATTGTTGGGACCCAGACATTTTAGACTTGAAGTATAAGAACATTTTTTTTATTTTGAAACTCCGTGGCATACGGATCTCTAAAAAAGTGGACGTTGCTTACCTTAACGGGGTCGAGGACTTTGCGCGGAATATCTTATGCCACCTGTTTTATCTAGTGGTGGTTAGCAATGATTTTGTAGACCTTGATAAACAAGGTCCGGCTAGACTGAAGAAAGTATTGATTTCATTTTGAACCAACTCTCCCACATCGAAACAAAAACAACCTTCTTTATTTTGTTTTTTTACTCGAGTTATTTTCAACCAGACTTTGTCTAAGGCTAGTTGGACTTTTTATCTCCAGCTGGGTCAACATGTCTAAAAATAATCAAAATTAGGTTCGCAGAAAACCGTGGTTGGGTAAATACATAGTATCTAAAAGCTTACTAGAAAAGCTGATTCCTTGGCCGATTATTTCTATGACGGTAATGTATAAAAACCTTAATTATTGGGAAAAAGCACGTTTATTGTTATTTATTCATTCTTAATTCGAATAATTTGTCTTGTACTCGCGTTTCTATGATCGAAGTAGGGAGGTTAGTTCACAACAAAATGCATGCTTGACGTATTTATCAAAGGCAGTGTAACATGTGTACGTAAAAGGCACGCCCTTATTTTTGCTGCCATAAAGACTAATTTTACGGCTTCGTGCGCAAAGACTAGGGGTTTCGATCCCCGCACGCGCACAGAACAAAAATCAATAATTGGTATAATTTGATACGCATGGCTGTTATATCTTTGTATTATTATTGTAACTAGTCATGTGGGAAATATAATACACTCGCATTTTTTTTTTAAATTTAGAGTTTGAATTATTTCTTTGCAAACGCAGAGTAATTTTCTTGAAACCTGCTCTTTTCAACTTAGCAACAAAATCTAAGTTGTTCAATCTAAATTGGTTGAAATTTTGCTCAGCGATATTCCTTTAAATAGCTCGTAACTTTATTAATTATCAACTCCTTGACTCGTTTTAACAAGAAACTTCTAAGTCGTTGTATCAGGGAAATCAACGTATTGATTTAGGCACCATCCAATGAGCAACTAGATTAACCTAGGAATTAAGGTTGTATATCTTTTTCCCAAAACATACCAGGCTGAGTCCAAAACCTACCTAACTAGGTACAGAACATAGGTTTAAGAGAACAAAAACACCTTCCTTTTTTATTATATTACTTACATAAAAAGAATCGTGCTTAACTTATTATTAGTACTTTTTAGAAATAAAATAAATCGAAATCGGTCCATTTCATCTCAATGCTTAACATTCAACTGGAAATAAACCAATTTTTTTTTGTTTCGACAAAACAATACGATATTACTGATAAGTGATAGCATTGAAACTACAAACAATAACTCCTTGAAGACGTTGGCACGTCCGCCGAAAAAAAAACACAATCCTTAAAAGTTTCATTAAGTATAAAGTAAGCTCATCACCTAAGATACAAATAAAAGAAAATCTTCATCCGAAAACCGCTAAGTACACTTCTACCTACCTACTTTGTTTTAAAGTAGGTTAAAATACTTACGTAAGCTTGTAATTGCATTATATACCTACCTACGTTCTCTTTACGTTCATAGTAAAATACCTAAACATTTGACATCTACTTTTTACTTGTTGCTGTCTCGTTCACTCATGCAGGGGATTATTGTTCGAGGAATGCGCGCGTCGGCTAGTCTCGGTACACCTACCTAGTAAGGCTCAGATTAGCAACTCAAGATTCTTACTGGCTCTTCACCTTATGAACGTAAGGTTGAGATTCGAACAGAGTTTAGTACAGAACATCCAAACGACATCGAAACAACTTACCCGAGACTACCAATAGTTACTACTTTGTCAGAGTACATTCATAAATTATATTTTAGGTATTGAATAAGATGACTTTATTACCACCGAAGATAATTCTAAAATTCTCAAAAAAATATATAAATTTTCTGATGACTTTCTATGTGTATTGTGAATGATTTCCAAAAATAAATTAGTCGAAAATAGAACAAAATGAAAAGTCCTTGAGAACTAGTCTCGTGGGGAGTGCGGCTACGTCACCGACGGGACTTTTGTAGATATGTATGGCCGCCAGCAGTGGCCGGATTGGCCAAAAAAGCCTCGTCGGCGGCCATTTTGTTAGCTGCTGAGTCACCAAAAGGTGAAAAATGTACATGAATTGCACTCCCCACGAGACTACACAACGGTATTGGGCATTTCCCTGAACACAAAATTTGGGTTTCATGTTCCTTACCTACCACAGCGTGGTTAATAATAAGAAATATATTTTTTCACTAATTATAAGTTGTAAACGGGTTACCTAGTTATTTGTAGTGGTGTGTAGAAATTGCCGCGAAAATAATATTTCAAAAGTTGCTGTCGGCGTTGTGCGGAACTTATATTATCGGTTCTGTCGACCCTCACATGGATGGACTATGAACAGTGAATACGGATCAATGGTGGAAACCTGTCGTGGAACGTGTGAATGATAGTGAAATAATTCGATAACGAATTACATTTCGGAGTTCGTCGATCTGTCAAAATAGTAAAGTGATAAGTGAACGATGCGCACCGTGCAATGCGGTTGTTTACTAATTTTTGACTGAAACTATCCACGGCGTCGCTACAGAATGTAGTCCGGGAGCTTAGTGAGACGTGGAACAAATAAAAGTGCTTATTAATTCTAAAAGAAGTGTGCTGTGACCGTAAACATGACGGACTCGACGACCATCACACCTACTATGGTTAAGGTAAAGACGGAGAGGCCTGATGAGGCCGAGATCAGGGAGCTGGCTGCTAAGATGGTGGAGGCCAACAAGGCTAAGGCGTTGGCGGCGTCAGTGGCAGCGGCGCGGCCCCCGCCCGGCTCGCTCGTCGGCGTGGCGCCGCCGGGCTCGGGCGGGCAAATGGGCATCCTCAACTTCTTATCCAGAAAGCCTGGCTCCAACACTAACATCGACACGCGACCTCTCGACGGCGGCGACAAGAAGGCCCCGGCCCCAGACGAGGCCAGTTGGAAAGGTCACTTCGGCTGGGACATGCTGGGCAAGTGCCACATACCATACATCTACCGGTCCAGCGAGAAGTATGTGGCTGTCAGGATGGTGGAGATCAAGCTGCTGAACAAGTACCTGAACTACCTCCACGCCGACATCTACTCGTGTACGTGCATCAGGAGTTACTACATCACCGAGATCGAGGCTCGACTGCTCAATGAGATCAACAACAGGCATTGTGACGGTCAGTTTGGGCGGGAGCCTTTCACACAGAAGGACTTGGTGGTGAGGCTGTCCGATGCCTATGAGTTCTACAACTTCCTGGACGTTTGTTACAATAAGTTATTAAGAGGAACTACAAACAGTAAAGACAAGTGTGGTTTCATTAGGATAAACAAAGAGTCTGTAGTTCCTTACACAGTGCGGGACAGTCAGAAGTTTGTTCCTCTATTTTATTTTGAAGGTGAAACGGACAACTTAAAGTTAAAGGCTGACCAGTTAAAAGGTTGGGACTTATCATATCTTAAATTCTGTTGTAAAGTGCAAGGTATTAGGAATGAACTGTTTGCGAGTGAGACGTGTTCAGTGATTAGTTTATCGGACATTAAAAGTTACTTCCCGCCCGGGACTGAATTTGAAGAATACTGGCCAAACAAAGTGGTTGATTCACAGTTGCTGATATCGGCTAAAGGTGAGTTACTTTATTTATTTTTTAATATAAGTTTTAATTTATAAAATATAATGAACTTCCTGTTAATGCTTTGACCACAGTCGTGTACTCATATGAGTATGGTCAAAGATCGAAGAACACCTGTATTGTATACTACATATCTCTTTATGAAAATAAATATTTATCTCTAAATGAGTTTAATCTCCCCAACTAAAATGGTTACCACGCAATTGCACAACATTACATGTATATTGAATTTAAATAATAAAAATACTCAAAGTGTGGCCAACTGAATACATGACGTGTGCTTAGTAAAAAACAATTTAAACAATTTTTTTTTTTAAATATCATTACAGGTTTCTCAACTTTTATATCTTTTAGCATCATCTCATTTGATGGTATGGTATAAAATAAATAAAACATTTAAATTTTATAACTTTCAGGACAGTCTTCTATTAATTTTATTAATTAATATGACATTCTAATTCACCAAATTATTTCCTTTATACTTTAAACTAAGTAAAAACTATCACAAAAGTTTTACTCAGTTCAAGTTAATTACTTTATGTTGAATTGACATTTAAGGGAATGCTTAAAATACAATTTAACAAGATAGGTCTCACATTAAGAATTAATTTCTGTCAATGTTCTTGTCCATTTCGATAATATTTGTACATTAAAACTTATTCTATATTTATTATTATATATATATTATACAGTACTATAATATACTTAAAAAATAGCCCACATATTATATGCATAGTACTTAATACATATATTTTACTTACTATACTAATAATTTACTTAATCAATCAATTATTATAATCAAAATTAATCCCAGGAGATAATTTGATAATTTTATGACCATAAGGTTTGGTTGAAATCGGATTTAATTATTTACTATGTGCATGAATAAGAAATATATGAGTCCAATTATTAGGAACTAAAGTATTTATTGTCAAGAGATATTTACTAATTTAAGCAACCCTTTCTTTTAAATGCTTATAAATAGATCAGAATTATTATAAGAATGTTTAATGTATAACTAATAATAACTATAGTCTCTTCATAATTGGGTTACAAATATTATTAAATGAGACATCACATGAGAGTAATGACCAGGTACTGGTTGAAAAACAAGCTTATTTGTATTATACATAGTATAATGTTGTTTGACATTCGCAGTATACACCCACTAGCTGAACTAAGCAAAGCAAGGTCATAATTAGTTAAGTCTTTTGTGACGCTAAAATAAACTATTGCTGAAAATGTAGATGTAAAACTTAAAAGTAGCTACGCGCGCCCCGCGGTTTTGTTCCCAGTTTATTTATTAAGGCTTTTTTCTCGGCTGTTTCATATAAAATTTTAACAATATTCAAAATCAAAATCAAAAATGTTTATTTCAAGTAGGCCATTTTCCAGGCACTTTCAAAACGTTAAGGTGATGGCTCTAGTTACGCGGTTCCAAAGTTTCACTCTTATGGAGAAGAACCGGCGAGAAACTCCATTGATTCAGCAACAAACTTTCGCTTCTATAATATTGGTATAACAGAGGTCATTAAAGAAAAAATCGCCCTTGACAAGCGTGTTGATACAAAGTAAAAAAAATACAGCAAAAATCGCTGAGCTCACATGCGTAAGCATTAACGATGTATTCTGAGGACGAATAAAAAAGTTCCTACTCTTAGGTAAATTCTATTATAATATTCAAAAAGAAAAGTGCGATAGAAGTTGTGTTTACATGTACCTACTCTGAGGAACATGCTATAAATAGTCTGGTAAAAATAACAAACCATTACTAGGGTGGGTTTCCATAGCTAAGTTATTTACGTTAATAACTTAACACAGAATTAATTAAGTCTCACTGGTTCCTCACGTGGGAAACTAAACTTTAGCTAAAGAAGATCTTTTGCTTGGCGTAACAGCAGGAGTAATTTAATTCTAAACTAAATTGTATTACTTAAGTAATTTCTGTATGTACAGAGACATCTATATATTAATACGTGATGCCAAAACTTTGTACCCCTTTTTACAAAAATTGCGCGGACGCAGGAGCATAAAATTTGGCACACTTATAGTTTATGTGCAGGAGAAGTGCAGAACGCTAATATTTTTCAATAATAATGCTTCTAAAGTACATTAAATCAATAAATAAAACATTACCCACACTACCATGCATTTCACACACACATGTTTCTTTTGCTTTTAATTTTGTCCGTAGACATAGAAACATTACACACACTACCATGCATTTCACACACACATGTTTCTTTTATATTTCATTTTGTCCATAGACATAGAGTACTGACATTGACATATCAAAAATATATATATTTGCCTATACATACTCTGTGGTTAAATGGTTTCTTTTGATTTTCATTTTATGCATAGGCGTAGAGTACTCAAAAAAAAGTTTTATTTGCCTCATTTAATATAAAAAATATTTTAATAATAATGCATAAAAAATACATTAAATATTTAATAAAACATACTTACCAGCATGCATTTGACACACGCATACATACTCTGTGGAGTCTGTGGTCAAATAGTTCTTTTGTCTATTATTGACATGTTTAAACTTTAGTTTGAAAGTTTTTCAAACTTTAAAAGTTTACGAATACTACGTGAAATACTGAGCGCTTATACAAATTTATATGAGTTGTGTATGTGAGTTGTGTCGTCTTTTAAGGACTTCTGTCTTCTGTAGCAGCAATCTGCAATACCTAACAACATTCAGGTACAATTTTTTTTGCTATAGTTTACGATTTCAGTAATTGCATATACTTTAGGATAAATAAGTGATTTTGTACGAGTTATCAGAATTAACAAATCACCATACAGGTAAAAACTTTTTCTCTTCTTGATTTCAGTAATTTGATGAAAGAACTTTAATTATGCCTCGACATAGAACATTAACGAACCGGAGTGAGAGACAAATAAGAAGGAATATTTCTCTAAGAGGAAGGAATAATTCCCCATCAGTAGTATTAGATGGTAATATGATTTTGAGAGATGCATTTAAATGTGCTCTCAATGTCATTCCAAATGTGTTTTGAAGTTATGATTGTGGATTAATGATTTTGCAATGCAAAACATTTTGAATCTGAAGTGACTTTAGGCGACCGAACTGCATTCACTTCATTTTGTCACAAGGGTAAAGCAATATTACCACCCTTAAGTCAAAGTGAATATTTTAAATCATTATATGATGGACTTACTTCAAATGAACGTTCAATAAAAAGTAAACAAAAAATTATTTTGAAAATATAATTAATGTCTTGCTATGGTTAACTCCGAAGCAAAAGTTGCTGAGACGGAAGTGGAGTGTATCATTTCAAAATACATGATGTTTTTTATCACAGATCAGGCCCAATGACTGCCGCATATGGTCGCCCACCATGTTATGCACAATTATATTTTTATGATGTTGACACTGCCATTAATTATAGATTACAAGAACGTTTATTATTTGTTATTAACCAAACATGTAACAACAACATAATGCGTGAAATTTCACTGGAATTGGAACGCAGTAATCCTTTTGTGCGGTCATTCATTGCAATGAAAGATCATTGTCAGAGTCGAAAATCAAAACAAAGAAATTAGTATGCTCATTAAAGTAAATCATGATTTAGATCTACGCCGATTTAATGATGCAGTTCAAACTGATGTAGCAGTAATATTTAGTACAGTTGATGGTGAGCCACCTTTTGAACAAAATATGATTTGTTTTTCAAAAGTTAATGGTATAATTAAGAATATCTCAGTTTTGGACTCATCATTAGACCCTTTAGCATACCCACTGCTTTTTCCCAATGGTGATACTGGGTGGCATGTCAATATTGCTCATAATACACCAACTACATCTAATTCAAGAGCACCCAGAAATAAATTAACCATACTTCAGTATACAGCCTATCGACTTGCAATTAGAGATGATTTCAGCATGTTACACCATTCACAAAAACTATTTCTACAGTGGGTTGTTGATATGTACATATGTACATTTAGCAAACGATGAAAGAGTTTTTACAAAAAACATTGTTTTCAGAGAAGTTTTAAATCATTAACAAAATTATTGCAGTATGCGATAAAAAATGCTCTAAATGGATAGTATTTTTAACGCATGATTTTTTGTTTTGCATCCTCTTATAACATGTTTTGTTTTAGTAAACATATTTTCTTTTAATTTCATATAAATTGTTCAAAAAAGAAATTGGCAAATAACAGTCTTGGTCAAATCTGTGGTTATAGTAGTTTAGTTTTCGACAGTAGAACCTTAATAATGTTTGAATATTATATTTTAATAATGTATATTAAGTCACTTACAATTTTAATTTATTATATGGTCGAATTTCGACCACTGGGCGACCACTAGTTTTTTTAAATTAATCACGATCACTTACCAAAATATCAGACGTTTCCGAGAAATCTCTAAATTTATTGCTATACAAATAATGGAAGCCCTAAGTAGATTAATTCATCATTCAATTTCCTCTACCTATCATCCATAGAGGTTATATTGTGTAACTCTAACCCATAATGATTTCTACCGTTGTAATTGGTCCCGAGTTCGTCTACAGCCTTTAGCTTAATTAAACCAAAGGTAGGACCCAATTACATTACGAAGATCGAGTATTCTACATCAGATCTTGAGGCCTAAGACAATCTTACATGTGCCGTAGACTTGTAGGCACGAATAGAAAACTTTAAATGTTTGTTAATGACATTCCTTTTTTACAAGAGACTTGTCGGTTGATTCATTTCAAGGATTCGATTAGCTCAGAAAAATGTAACTCGTGTACGGATATAATCAAAACGAACACTACAATTCGGAGTTTTCCAAGCTTATCCGATAAGATAAAGAAACAATAGTGTAATCTAAATCTCTGAAAAAAAAAACCTAAATCAGCAGAAAAATGATGCAATTTTTATTAGGGACTAATTAATTGGTTTTGGTTTTCCTAGTTGATAATTCGATTTCTGTTTTAGAGATACTTCGTTGTTAACCTGTAGCTGTTTCTCGATATATGATAAAAAATGATTAATTGAAGACGTATGTTGAACTATGAGACCGGTACTAAATCAGGGAACTAAAGCAATCTTACTGAAGCACGTTAATTTAGCTTCTATTAAAAAATCATTATATACAATATAATAACAAAAGTAATAAAATCTGGAAAATGCTTTTTGGGCTTATTTGCTTCCATTTACATGTTCTAAAGGGAAAAAATATTCTAGCAATTATTGTATCCTCTGGTTCGCAGCATGCTACCACCGCATTGAGGTGATGGAGGTCCGAAACCTATAATACTAAATAATATTCTTCTATAATTACTGAGGCATAAATATTGCCATGACAGTATTATATATTGCAGCTCGCTTCGAATATTTACAAAACAATGACATAACAAACCGTAGTCTGAAGCTTCGGTGCACGATCTTGAGGCAATTCATCGATACAATACAGCACTTGCGGGGCGATCTACGTGAGTAAAATGAAAATATAAAAAATGAAAACCGTCAAACGAGCATTATACCGTCCAACCCGGAAATATTGGTATATTCTCGAGTCTTAAAAATATGTACACTCGGAAAATTAAACGTAAAAGAATATCCATGAAATAAATTGCTTCAATAAAATAAACATACACAAAATGCATAATAATAAAATTAAAATGCATAATATACTTACTTATTTTTAGTGATCAAATAACTGTGCACGTTTTCTTAAAAAATATGCGAAGGTAAAACCTTCAATGAAAATCCTTGACCTGTAAAAATAATTTGCATGATGGCTGATTCTGCAATATCTGTTATCACAATGTATTACTTAAAATAATGTATTTTTTGCTATGTACGTATATTATTATTGACGATTTTACTATTTGTCGTTTTATTCAGTACTTAAGAGCGGACAAGTAAATATTTTTTAATCTGGAGTTTTCTTTGAATGTTGTGCGTCTCGAGTACCTAGTTATTTGGCGCCATTTTTCTATTGGACACGTCATCTCGAAAGAGGTTGACTCACAAACACAGACCTAGACCTCTTTCGTCAAGTAGCAAAACTGCCATACTCAAGTATTTTCTGTACAGTTGAATAATTGAGATTAGAAATAGCCATAAAAATCACTTCGACCCTCTTTAGTTTGTCCCCTTTTAATGTTAAGTGAGTCTCATGGGAATTGGTGAGGGAATTTTGTACAATGCTAGAACTTTCTGGATACGACCATGACATTTATTCATTTATGTAATTGTCCAAAATAATTATGAATCCATTGTTAAAAGTATGATTAAATTACGTGCCGTCGATTCTTACATATTTACTTTAGAAAAGACATAATTAAAACATATTTTTAAAAATATTGTAAGATTTTTATGTTATACATCATAGGTGCCTAATATTATTATGAAATATTGTACAAATAATACAAATAAAGATAGGACCGGGGAAAACTACCAACATGCCTATTCTGTCCCATTTGTTATGACAAACAAATTGAATTCTGAGAATGTATAAAAACACGGAATTTTCCTTAGTTATTTGCTGACGTAGTTAGGCACCTAAAATTCATGACTAATTAATAGTAAATTAAGCGCAAAGTTACTATGTAAATTCCAGGTTATACTGTTATAATTATTTAAGATCTATGATGTCTAGTATCCTAAAACTGAATATTTATGTATTCTTTTTGACGACCTTGCATTTTAGAATCCTTCCTCTTTGTATAATAACAAAAATTCGGAATTTCTACCATTTATTATTCCTTGCACTCGGTACCAAAAGTTTTAAACGATGTCCTATTTTCATTATTCCCTAGAAGGTGTAAAATGCATGCATAGTAAAAAACGTTTGCACCCCATCCTGTGCTCTCCCGTTTTCATATAAACAAGTTTTATTATTATATTAGGTAGGTATTTTATTTTCATATCTTTGTTGTGGCCGCTTTGTAAAAAGTCAAAAAGAAAAGAAATTCGCAGACATAGGGTCCGCGAATAAGCCACAGATTATCCCGACCCGTTTCCATTGTTGCAGATTCTGTAAAACTCGTTTATGGCCCCGATAAAGCTAGCTGGGGAAAAAACGTAGTATTTTATGGTCATTTTTACTTTATTCTTAATTACTAAATTTTTTATTACGCAGAATATCAGAAAACGGTTCAGTTAACTTGAATTGCCGACGGAAAGTATCAATAATATTAATTGTTCTAAGAATTAAAAAGCAGAGTGTTGATGTTGACATTTATAACGGTTACGACGATAACGGGGCATTTAACAATCTTCTGATCGGAAAAAGAGGTTTTTTCTCAAAATTCCCGTTACGCCATGTTGTGTGTACTGAGAGATTTATATCGGATCAAATGGCCGACTTTGGGATTTAAAATCGACATTTCGTAAGCCCCTGGCCGCTGCCTTACCCTCATCAGACGTTGAAATAAAACATACAAAAAATATCAAGACTGCAATCGTTTTTTGTAGTTCTAATAATAACTGGCGCGCAGTAAAAATACTTTTTGTTCCGTTGACGTTAAATAAGTTCTTCGCTAAATAGATTTCAGTAGGCTTTAAAATGAACAAAACATATTCGGACCAGACTAGTGATTCTCTGAACAATAAGGCAAAAAAAATAGTTCGTAAAATCTTCCTATCAAATTGATAGTATATTGAAGTCTTACGGACTTTCTAGCTTCTAAGACGACCTTTTTAATACTTTATAAATTGAAGGTTATCCATTGTCTAAAATCGCTATTGATACTTTCCTGGCAACCACTTAATTACTGTTTGTATTGAAAAATTATGAAACCTATACAATTTACTTAATTAGTAATTACTAATAATTACCCATGGTCTTTTCCCTACACGGCCGGTAAGAAATGCAAGTGTATTCGTGCCGTTAGGAGTGCTACACACGTGTTTCCTATAACGGTGCAAGAAGCAGCCAGCCGCGTTTTGAGGCTCTACAAATTCAGGTCAAAACATAATATGATTCACTAAAATGATCTGTAGAAACATGGAATAGTTGTAGTCATTTAAAAAGATGAGCAAAAATTTTAAATTCGTGGCAAAAAGGCAATAACATAAAAAGAAACTACGAAAAAAAGATAAAAACTTCTGGCCCTATAAGTATGTGAAGTGTCTTTTATAAAGTGACGTAGGTGTTGATAAGATAGACAAGTGCCGTAGGTTCGGTTTCCAGCTTATCTTTCTGTAAATTAGATTCATCTGTTCCGATGAGTTCAATTACTTTTCAACGAATAAATGATAAGAATCCAATATTACTACGAGAAAATAGTGCTTCCCCGTCTTGCGTAATAAATTGAAATACTATTTTAATACTAAGTAAGGAAGAAGACCCACGTATTTATTAAACTTTAATTATAGCTCGTAAACACTTTGATAGTAAATCATAAATATGCGTGCGCAACAGTATTATTATTTTGTCATTATCACCACAATCTTGTATACTTGGGTATAGCACAACTAAATAGTTAAATACTACTTTAAACGCCGTCAACCATGTTGTTCCGCACAACGCTGATATGCAAATATATCTGCTTTCGGGCCTAATCAGTATGACCTATCAAATTTTAATAAGCACAATGACGCAATGATATATATTGTTTGCAAGACATGAATAGACTTGCCAATATTTGAAGAATTTTGTACTAATAATAACATTACAAACAAACGTAGCTTAATTTTTATTATTTGATCCGATCTTATCATAGTCGTTGATTGTCATCATTATAAGCTGGAGAATTACATCCGTAATTTGCCTATGCAAATGAAAGACGGCGATCTGATAAAGAACCAACAAACTGCTTAGTCTTCCAGAAATTTGATCGGCTTGTTTCCGATGCAAGGTCAATTTTGGGCATAGTCGCCAGCAAATCTTACGGCGGGCCATTTCAATTGGCTTAAAACTGCTGCATCTAATAGCCTGACAGTTATGTCAACAAAATCCTGGATTTTGAACCACATATAAGTGTTAATATTCGCGATTATTGATGATGAAGGGGCTCTAAGTGTCCGAAATCTCTTACGTATTTTTGTTATGAAGTAGCAATTTTAATGAGTTGTTATTTCGCCAGGTTCAGTATCAGGAGGTGGTCAGTGGACGCGAGCGCCGCCCGCGCCTCCACCGGGCGTCGGTGTCGGCGTGGGCTCCGGATCCGGAGTGAACCTCAGCAGTGTCAGCAGCCAATCCACAAGAGGCCGTAGGGCTGCGACACAGCGCCACTCTCCTGCCTCGGCCGCCATGCAGATGCCGCACACCGGGCTGTCGGCCGCGGCTGTCCAGGCTCTAGCCAACGGTTGGAGCTTGCCCGGAACCCTAACACAAGCGCAGACCCAGCAAGTCCTGCGGCTCGCACAGGTATATATTCTTATCTTATCGCGGTATTTTTCCGCTTTGATTACAGTTGACATTTTAAGAAGGCTTGACAAGTTGATCAATGTGACTCTTGTATCTGATCATCATGACGCGGTTTCACCCAAAAAGACAATTGAAAATTTATGCGAAAACAAATTGGTGTCTAAATCACTCTTTTTTTTATTCATTAGGTAATAAATGCATAGGTAGATTAATAAATATAAAATAACTTCACGAAAACGTAATCTGTAAAAGATCATGTCAAGCCAATTTCAAGCTAAGAATTTTCTTTTAAAGAAACTCTTAGTGCATTGTTTATTTTTCAGTCATTACGTTATTAGAACAATCTCGAAAACAAACAAAAGGAATTTCATTTCTATTAAGCGTTTGTAAGAAATGGTTGGAATTGTGACGTCTGCATTGTTTATTCGTTATTTACACGAAATTATGTGATTCATTCGACTGAAACACTTCGCAGTATATCTGAACGAGTACACATTATGAAGTTATAGAATCTTACATAAATTATATATCTTGGAATCACGGATAGCATGTATTTTAAGAAACAGGTTGTATAACGTGTATGCTTTGTTTAGGCGCAAGTGGCGCAGGCGCACGTTGCGGCGCGGTATAATAACGCGGCGATCGCAGCGGCGGCCGCGGCGTTGCCGCAACACCGCTCGCAACATCAGAGAACAGTACAGGTAATATATTCTGCTTTAATACAGCAACGGATCTTATAAACGCCATATTTTATACTACTGTTAGTTTCGGGAAAGGAGTCATTAAGCCTGCCTGCCCTCAATCAATAAGGTTTTAGTAAAGTGCAATAATTTGAATTACGGAATCACGACTTCAGAAAATATTGAGAACAGCAATTTCTTCAATTCATGATTTATTCGAATCTATTTACCGAGTTTGCTCCATCCATCCGATTAGGAACGCTCGAGTTTTTTTAAACATCTTCTCATAATATTTTTATACACACATATATATTTAGTTTATTATGAACGACTTGCAGTTTCCCTGGCACACTGTTTTCATAGTGCCGAGTGAAAATGTTTTTATCGTTTATTTCAGTTTCCGAACAGTGCAATAACAATGGCGATGGGTCAGCAGCCCCCTCCACCTCTGGTGAGGAGCTCGGCAAACACCTCGACTATGAAGTGAGCACCTTTTATCATTTGTAGTGAATACTGTAAGAGCAGCCGACCAGTCTTACCAAGTCATACCGAAAGGCCGCATGATTATGCAGTCGTTCTATGTCAGTCTATCAACATGTCTTAGCACTTTCCACTGCTAACTCCCCTGTAGTGTGCTATTCAATTAAAATAATCAGCCTGGACAACTGAAATATTTAAGAATGTCTTACGTTGTACCCAAGTATTCGGTGGTAACTATATCTACTAGACCATTCTCAATTCACTGATACAAAATCCTCAAGGCACTGTGTTCCTTTTTTGTGCATCTCTTTAAAATCGACGTAAGTCCAGTAATTAATTACATTACTGACGGCTATTGTACCTATGCCCAGAGACTAATTTTTCATTAGTCTGGTTTCATTATTTCATTTCGCCGCAGCTGCCAGTTTCTTTTGTATCCAACACAAGAAAGACTTCAACAAAATCATTTTTCTGTATGACAAATTTTCGGACAGTGTCTATCTGGATATTATTAATATTGACTTTTTAAATTGCGGTGTGACCTTACACTCATGTTTTGCCTCGAGCTTTAAAAATATCTTCGGATCTTGCAATCCATTTTCACTAATTAAGTTTGAAGGGTGCATGGAAAACTTGAGTAAGACTGGGTAACAGCTGTTCTGCTAACATAATATGGATATTCCACTCGCCATTGTCTTGACACTGCCCTCATCAATCATATTAATATTTATTATAATATACTCTTTTTTTCACATGTTTTTTTATTATTATTTTTGTCGCACGTTATAAATTATTAAAATAGGATATAGCGATTTATCGTAAAAATACGCTTTTCGTGCTATTTCGTGCTACAAATAATATCATTTTTGTTATTTTAACAAGAATTTGAGTTAAGTTCGCGATAATTTTTTTTTAGTTGAAATCACAACCGTTAGAAGGAATTTATCTTAAATTGAGTGCATCGTCATATTTTGAGCGTTCTTTTATCTAAAGAGTTAGTACCTAATATACTATTTATGTTCTAGTGTACCTCCTCAAGTGACCGGAACAATGAATGGCCACTCAACCTCTCACTCCGTGGACAGTCGCAAAAGGCTTACCCCAATACCCGACATCAATATCACTGGCAACCATACGCCGTATAAGGTAACCATCAACTTTATATACCACAATATATATCTAGAAAGTTAAATACAGAGATATTATAGTTATGTAATGATTTAGCGAAAATAACATGACATTTTAGTATCTAGGTAAGTAGGTTCTGAATTCTGATAGTAATTTGCATACATCACTTTTAATGAATGTAATTAATTACAAGACAAGATTGCTAAAATGTCCATCTGACAATTTTTTTTGTGTTGTTACTCTTACATTAGTTCTTTTGCCATCAGACGAAATGTCTCTTAAGATATGACGCAATACGTCATCAGGGATTGGAATTTGGAAGTACAGCTAAACCTAATAAAGAAGATATTTTTCTTATGTGATTTTTGCTTTAATTGTCATAATCGTGTTCAAACAGGTGCAGAAAGCGTTGGTGGAGAACACAATGGTTCCGTGCATCAACGCCAAGCCGTACCAGTACACCGAGCTGCTGATGACGCTGCCCGACCTCGCCAGCCATTTCTTCCCACGCGTGTCGCTCACCACTTGCCGGGCGATGCTGGACGCGCTCGGCATCACGCTCTACAGACCTAACTCGTGAGTATTATTTATATATACAAAAATTAAATTACATAACGTACTCTCGTACTACTTTATTTAAAGCTTGTGTCAAGAGGGGTTTGACAACTTTCATCCAGACTTTGGATGGTTTTTCGTAGAATATATAAACCTTGGATTAGGAGTTTTGACTATCAACCAATCGTTTATCCATGTAGTTAATTTATATCAGATGTAATCAGTACATAGTTGTGTCTTTGTTATCAAATCAATTAAAATGGGGATCTAGGACTTTTTCTTGTCAATTCGCTTAAATGATCATATTGTGGTGTTAGTGTATTTTTAAAGTAGATTTTCCATTTCACACCATTTAAAATGAACTATAGAATGCTACAAGTTTATTAAGGAGTCGCGGTCGCTCGTTACAGTACCCAGCTGCAAGTGCTCCGCAACACCGGCAAGTGCAAGTCGGCGGCGGCGGGCGAGAACGGGCTGGCGCTGGTGCAGATCCGCGACGTGATGCAGCACATGCTGCAGTTCAAGTACATGCTGCGCTCCGGCCTCGCCGCCGACGACGCGCCGCACGCGCAGCCGCGCCCCGCGCACGCGCCGCCGCCGCAGCCCAAGCGCGCGCGCGCCAACTGACCGCCGCGGCCCGGCCCCGCTCTACTGCTCACCCTCACCGGTACACGCTGCGCTCCGGCCTGGCCGCCGCGGCCCTTCCCCGCTCTACTTGTGACCGTTCAAATTGTGGCTAGTGCTGTGCGGAAACTCTGCATAAAAGGTTTTCACTCGGAGTTCTTTCGCGCGGGTGTACTGTTACCGATTGCGGAATTAATGAGACTGTCCACGAAATACAAACATTCAATGTGAAAAGGACTCGTCAATTGCCCATAGCTTGTACAAATTGTATGATACTATATTGTAAATCAGAAGATCTTATTTATAGCAATCTATTTGTACTATTCAATAGAAGACTGAGAATTTTATTTTTTAAATAATTTCCTAAAACAAAAGCTATAGAGATGTAAATATTTTAGTTGAGTCATGTTATTCTGGTGTGTGATTTGGTATGAATTTTAAGTTAATTTGTATGTTGAGTTTATGTATACGATCTGTATATTCGTACACTGCATTTATGCAGTATAATGTTGTTTTAGCAATACATCAGATAATGTACTAAAAGTAATTTTAAAATTTTAGTATAACATTGGAAAATTTTGCTTTAATTGCATAATAAAATGCTTAAATATGACATCACCATTTTTTAAAGTAACTACACAAACTTAGTCACACTTTTATGTCATAATTATGGTAAATATTCTACCCAAATTAATATAAGAGACATAATTAATGATTGTGACATTAGGAGTAATTCATAGCTATTTAGGGCCATGCCTCCAATTGTAATCTCTACTGCTCATAGGTAATCAAAACTAAGAAAGTAAAGACTTAAACCAACACAACCTGAACACAAAACTCCACAACTTGATGCCTTATTGGACTCGTAAATTAAAATAGTTATAGTATCGCATGCATTGATTTAAGTAGCATAATGTTGAAATAAAACACTGTAACACCAAATCTGGTAAAATACTACCATTACCTTGATCTCCCAGGTAGGGTGATGAATACTTGGTGTATTGTGACCATTACAAAGTGAGGAAGAGGTCCATATTCTGTAAAGGATAAATAATAGTCTGCAATTTAGATATTTTTAAGAAACTAGCCCTTAATATATGCAATAATATGTAAGGCTAAATAGGGCAATATAACTTAAGTTTAGCCAGATTTGGTTAGACGATTTTATAATTTTCCTCATTCATTACCCACTAAAATAATAGGATAATTGAGTTTAAAAGAGGCCTGTGTGGGTAATGGATGGGTTTGGGTGCGTTGATTGATTTTAAAAATAAATGCTAATAGCTCATCCTTGTACTAAACACTTTATGAGGAATTCACGCTATCTCTAAATAGTATTATTAAAACTCCATGCAATTAATTTATTTATTTTTTTGATAGGCCAATAGGAAAACCCCAATAAAACTTTTGTCAACTGTATATTGAATTAATGTTTTTTTGTAAATATTATGGGGGTTTCCTTTAAATTGGAAAAATTCTGATTTACCTATCGAAAATCGCACAGTAATTCGTGGTGCGTGGGTTCACTGAAAAGAGGCTGTGTTGTTGGCAGTTTTGAAATTACGTAACGCACCTGATAAGTTTCCTTGTTTTACCAGTGATCATTGGAAAAGTAAGATTAATATAAATTAAAAATATATTTCCATTAGGAAACTTTAATAATTGTTCCTATAAATGGGGCTTGTTTTGCGGAAGTCATTTTCTGGATTGTTTTATGTTCTATTGCTTGCTATGCTTCCTAATGAAGGCTATTCATTCAAATAAAAATTGCAATTAGTGAAACAATTTAGAAATGGCATCCAAAAAAGCTGCTAAACCTTAAGACTTCTTGGGATTTCATGCGCTTTTGTTGCTACTGTTTCATCTGGTTGAATTCATCACAGATTATAAACGCATTTAATTAAAAGTATTTAAGTGGAATGCTTAAATATCACGTATATTTAGGTTTATTGGGGCAGACCTATAATAATTACTAACAATTGTTCCCTAAAAAAGACAAAACACAGAAATATCAATTTGACTGTATTTTAAAAACGGATTCCAATACGTTGTCATAATATATTAACCAAAGGCTAAATATTTACTAAATAAATTTATATTGAGATTTCATATTATTTCCTTTTCTTTAATGCCTAGCCCAAACACGATTTTAACAAATTGCTTCCGCCAGTTTTGTAGAGCATTTTCCAGATGCCATTAACATAGATTAAATTTAATTCCGCAAAAAACAGTCACTTTAAAAAAAGAATATCTACTTATTATTACCAAAAACGATTCTGCTTATAAATAATTTGTTCCGTAAAGCAGAAGCGAATGAAATCCTGCAAGTCACGATTGCTGTGGCAATGTATTTAACTTCCATATTATGTAAGGTATTATTTTGGTAAGGTGATTTGTTTTCATAAAACTTGATATACCTAATAGTGTAACATTCAAACTGCATTTATATTTTCCAATTGGCGTATTAACGCATCTTAAATTAGTAACACCAATAAAACTGACCTAAGCTTCCAATTTACATATTATAGTTAAGCTAATATATTGACAGTGCTTGACATAGCAAGCAAGTTAGGCAAATATACATTTTTGCATTTTATTAGCATAATTTCGACATCCGGTGTAGAAGAGCGCGATTTCACAAAATGAATAATGTAAAATGTAAAATAATATAGGTGTACGTACGTTTATTTTGTATACAAATATACAAAAGCAATATCAAGTTTCATGTAAACTGTTAAGGGACACATATAGTTGGCCTTGGTAGTGAAGGGAAGCTAGTGTAGAACCTTTATTAAACTAGTTTATCTTTTGAGCTGTGTAAAGTACGCTAACTTATTTATGAATAGCTATAAGATGGCATGGTATGTCTCGTGTACCTGAAAGATGTACCCAAATGCCGGTAACTCGTCGCTATTACGCGAACGTTGTGAGCATATAATGAAGAAAAAATAAAGTATACTTTATAACAAATTCTTGTTAATTTTATTCACTTTCCAAATACCCATCCTTTTGGTTGAGTTATGACTTAGGAGAATTAACGTTATTCCGATAATATTGCAACTATGTGGTGGAGGATTTTGATTAATTTATTTCTATGATATCTCTCCGATGAAAGGTAAGCAGACAACAAAAACTTTCAGGTAGTAAGAGGGTCAGAAGCATATAACGTATGCCAAGTTAAGGCAATGATAATTTTACCTAATGATCGATCATTAGGTTTACTTTGCTATTGACTCAAATAATCTTCTTAACTAAAATAAGCATTTAAAATTTACAACGTATGTATACGAACATTGAAATGAAACTACTTTTACGGATTTTATCGCGGTTTAATTTTAGTTCCCGAAGTTTCGAAACCTTTGCAGGTATCATGGTCACGGGCAGACTGAGATGGCGTTCGTCTTGACAGAAGATGTTGCTCGGGGGTTGCTGTTGGAAAATGGAAATGTTGCTGGGTTGAGCCAAACCCAAGAGCGCTGCAAGACATCAAGACACAGTGAGCTCATACTGCGTAGGTCGGACCACAAATAATGAATTAAAATATGAAGGTAGAACGAGCAACATCTTCTGTCAAGACGAACGCCATCTCAGTCTGCCCGTGACCATGATACCTGCAAAAGTTTCGAAACGTCGGGAACTAAAATCTAAAATTAAACCGCGATAAAATCCGTAAAAGTAGTTTCATTTCAATGTCTAACATTCGCGTAAACCTAAGAAACCAGTATGTATACGAATTTCCCGCGAAGCTTGACTAAAATGCTGGACGGAGGAGATGCCATATCTTATCTGCGTCAGTTCGCTGGGTAAACAAATAAACTGATAATTTGTAACATAATAATTACTTTTATCTCAAAATGAGTTATTATTCAAGGTATCGTGGGCGAGCTGTGGCTGAGGGTGATTATTTTTTTCATAAATAGTAAAATACTCTATTAAGACAAATCGATGAGTTGCACTTACATTCGTCACAAGCTAGTCTGATCATGGCAACACTAAAATTACGGAAATACGGATTTCAGAAATACACTGTCAGTGTCAATGTCAAATTTGTTAGCAAAATGGAGGAAAAGCTTATTTTGAGGGAAATTGACTTTAAAAGTGATAAATAGAATACTATTCTAATCAGATTCACTGTGCTAACACTGACTGCCCATACATTTTTTTATAGGCGCTGCCATGGAAACTTTCTCTGGACTTTATCTTGACCTTTTCATTAAATGTTAAACTCATTTACTTATGTATTTTTGTAAAGTTAGGAATATATTAGGCCGTCAATTTTGTTATTTTATTGTAATTCACTATCGTTTATTTCATATGTAACAATAGCACCTAGTTTTAAGAGTTAGCTGGAGGCTACGAACTCCAAATCTTAATTATAGGCTTAGATTAGCTAATATCACAATGAATATCCAAGTATGCAGGGACCCCTCAGACGCTGTGGCTCTTTACTTGCCGCAGCGTTTGTATCTTAAATCCTTTGCAAAGATTAACATTTCTGTTCAGCTCCCCCCCCACAAGGTCCATGGCAAGTCGATATCGAATTGGGAACTCATGGAGAAGTTGCGAAAGATGATCCTACCTGACAGTTTCTCAACGTTAAAAGTGTCGAAGCATAGTTCGGAAGTGATAAGATTTGACGCGGAACTGGAGACTCGCGATAAACTGGACAGGGTTCTGTCGCGGCTGGACGAGCGCGTCGTGCAGCTTACCGACTATCCTGACGCGCTTAAGGTCCGGGTCTGTGAGAGCAAGTCCGACTTCCCTAGCCGACATGACTGGGACTCGTTCTTCCGAGACACTACAGACATGGATGAAATGAAACCCGGAGAACGGCCCGACACTATTCACATATGTAACTTACCCATCCAATGGTTCATTCATGAGAGAGATCAGCATGAGGATGCTCTACCTTCAGAGAGTTTATTTAAAAAAGTGTTTGAAAAGTTTGGTTCAGTCCGTCAAGTGGATGTGCCAGCCGCTGACCCATTTAGACTGCAGATGAAAACTTCAATCAGAGGGATCACAACTCCGGTACAGGATGCTGCTCTGTACTTTGAGGGTTATGTCCAGTTCAGTGAATATCTAAGTTTTGTTCGCTGTATGGATGCTTTGAGGGGAAAGAAACTGTTAAGAAAGCGAGATGATATAGCTGAGTGGTGTGGTATCAAAGTGGACTTTGACAAGACAAAGCACATGACTGATGCAGCTGTGAAGAGGCGGGCGATTGTCCGGGAGAGGTTGTCAGCACGGCAACAAGCAAAGGACAATGAGGAGAAGGCTGAAAAAGAGAGAGCTGCTAAAAGGGAAGCTAAAGAAAGGTATACACATACTTAACAGTACTTTCAATATTAAATTCTAGATAAAAATATTCATGCACAATCTGGACTAGACTCCTATTAAAAATATAGTGTTTTTTAAGAATTCGTATCACACCCGCTAAATAAAATCATCAATCTCTGAAATAAAAAAAATACATCCAGTCCTAACCAACAATACCTTACTTCTTTCAATATTATTTTCAGACAAAAATATGAGCACTCCGAAAGAGAAAAGCTCGCGAAAATGCGAGAACGTGAAGAAAGACGTAAAAAGAAACAATTAGCAAAACTAATGCAGAAAGATAACCTAGACTTGAATAGCAAAGTTGTGGAAGAACAAAAGAAATTGATGAAAGAACAAAAGAAACTGCAGGCGATACGACTCATTGAAGAGCTGTTTAAAAGGATAGAGGTTTGTATATTTTAAACTATTGCAGAGTGAGTTCAGGGTTGAGACTTGTAATCGACTTTATCGACGCAGTTTCAACCCCGATAAATATGCGTAAGAAAACCGTTGCATCAAGCTAAAGTAATGAAAGTTTAGCTCTTCATAAAAATTCTCCTTACTCCTTTTCAATGACTGTTTTATCCACAGCTGCGGCCAGAACTCCAGCGTAATGGGCGAAGTGAACAGTACTATTACCCAGGCGAGCGGACTGCGCGCGCGCGCATGATAGAGAAGTTCAAACGGCAACAGCAGGAGATACTGGAGGAACAGAGGAATAATTACACTAATGCTCTAAATGGTAATTTTATAAGCTGAATGTGCTAAAATAAGATAGCTGAATGTATAGTAAGTACCATGCTAAATAATGTAGCTGTCTCGGGTTGGATGCGGAAAGCGGAATACCTGGGGTTGTGGCTCAACTAAATTTTAACATAAATTGTTATGTTTGTGGACGCCTATCAGTGGACATTCGACGTTCGACTGTCCTTAATCACGAGGGTTTGCTTCGAAATGTATGAAAATTTTGTGCCAAATTAACAATACTTAATTTAAAATGAGCTTTCGCTTCACCATAAATAAAATTCGGAGTATTTTGTGTCATAGGATTATGTTTAAAGCTGAAACAAAGAATGAAAAATCTCGAAAACTTTTAATACCATCTTTATACCTTGAACATAGTACCATACATTCTAATTCTTCTTTCCAGGTCGTATAGTAATAAGAACGGCGTTAGAAACCAAAAAACCTAAACGCGACTCGTCCGCCAGCTCTGCATCGTCAGAAGACAGAGGTAGAGAGAGCAGGGACAACCACAGGAAGATCAAAATGGAGCGGCTGACGACACCCGAGCGAGAGATGGAGTATAACAAAACTACTGGTAAGGTTCACTGTCATATTTTAGACTTCTATACTTACTGACTTCTTCCCTTCTGGAGAGAGTTGGGAAGGCTGGACTGGCAGTCTCCCATAGCCACCTGACGCACAATGGGTCTACTTGGAGCCTACGTGAGGGAGCCCATTACCATTAACCAGGTGGACCCGCTCTCGGAAGCGGAAGAAACGCCATAAGCGCAGCATCTACCTTATGTTCTACATGTATCTTATTATATTAACACGTTTACTATTACTGTTTGTTCCAGCGAGCCTGTACAGCATGCCGTACGGTTTCGGCTACCCGTTCGCCTGCCCCCCCGGATACGCGTACCCGCCGCAAAGTATGAGTATCTTCACTATTATATTATTATGTTGGACGATATCGGTATGATTGTATTATGTTTATCAGACTCAGGTTTCTAAAACGCTGGTCAGGTGATCAACTAAGTAGTGTACAGTTGTCTTAGTCATGATAGAATCGATTTCTGTTTTAATCGATTAAAAGTTGTTACTAGTAGGAATTAAACTCGATCGTCAAACAAAAAAAATATAGACGAAAGGTTGCATAAAATTATAGAATAGAACAAACTATAACTAAAGCCTGTTTAGAAAGTGGTCTAACAACAGTCATATTAACATAGTCAGGAATATTTTGATTTCATTGTACCATTAATAAATTGCAGTCATCAGGATTTTAAAGGGTTAGGATATTTAAGAAAAAGTCGTTACTAATTATGTTTTTTTTTCACTTCCACAAAATTCTAATGAAATTACCCGTAATGTAAAGTCTACGATGCTCCGTATTATTGAACCTTATGTAATTGAATAAATATTCAATTGAATTCTAAATTGAATTTCTTTGTCTTGTGGGAAAATGGCACTGAAACGGGCGCGAGTATTTTTTAACGTAATGATTTAGCAAAGAAATGTATACCGTATTTGCATAGTTTCAAAGTATATTTTCGAGTGCTTATAAAGATATTCGCTGGGCACGCCCGACTTTGTAGTCTACTTGGTACGACCTGAGTTCAACGCAACAAGCGCTGACCGAGAACTCTTATCTTTCCATGACATTGATATACCTCTTCTTTCCAACGTTTTTCTTCGTTTTATTTACTAATAAAGATCTAATAATTTTGCTATCACTTATTCCGTTGGCTCAGCGACCCAAAATGTATCTTGGCTTCTGATACAAGAGTGCGCCACTTCACCGATCCTTGGCCACTTCTCACCTCTCTCTCTCACTTGGCATGAAACGCCCGAAGGTCCGCCTCAACTGTATCACTCGATACCAGCATTGTTGTGTGATGTGATGTACTAAGTTTGTGGTGTCGGTAGCGGGCGCGATGTACTACCCAGTGCGCGGCGCGTACTACCCGCCGCCCGCGGAGTTCCGGCGCGGCCGGGGTCGGGGCCGGGGCCGGGGCCGCGGGGCCCGCATGCCCTACTTCGAGGGCCCTGACGCCAACCAACAGTATTATAGGTAGGTACTAACAACACACACCCAGCCTTTGAAACTACATAATACTTTAGCCAAGCAATATGTAGTTTCTGAAAGGACTCGCTTTTTTTTTTTCGTCTTTAGCCAAGAGATCAGTAACAACTTATTATTTTGGTGATTTCTTATTAATTCAATCTTAACACACAAAATCAATTTAACTTATCCAGATAGTCTTATAGACTAAAATGAAGAAAATCACTAATGTAAATGAAAAATTTAAAACTCATTAATGAAAAATTACATAATACATACATAACATAATTTAAACACAATTCTAGGTATTTCAAGAAGTTAACAGAGAACAACGCACGCAACGAGCACGAAGATCGAGAACGGGACCGGTCTCGTTCCCGTTCTCGGTCTCGATCCCGGTCTCGGTCCCGGCGTCGGTCGGCGTCAAGGTCTCGCTCGCGGTCTCGGCGGCGCTCGTACTCGCGGTCGCGGTCTCGCGGACGAAGGTCAAGGTCAAGACGTTCGAGGAGCAGAAGTCGACGGTCCCGCTCTAGGAGTCGAAGATCCAGGTAATGTTGTATTAGCTACTTAGGTCCCGTATCATTAAATTATACCAACCACTGTTACATATTCATGAATATTCATTGTTTTGAGTTTAGTTAGAATTTAAAGCTGAGGTAGTTTTGCCCTGTAGTGATAATGTAAAAAGTTAAAAACACATAACCCAGTACATATTTGCAGTCGAGTAATAAAAGTATAGGTACGGTTGATCTACAACTATGTGTAACAGATTAAGCCAAAATGAAAAAAAAAATAGAGCACTGCAAAGATGACGCTAGTAATAAAAAAATTTAACAACAAAAAAATGGAACCGACTTCAAATTAAAATTACCGAGCTATATTTTTATGTGACCAAATGACCAAAATCACAAAGTCGGTTTATGCAATCCCAAGTTCTGCAGTAACAAACGTGAAAAAACGAATTGAGCTCCTCCTTTTTGATCCGTTGAATGTTGGCAAAATTCGTACAAAATGTGTACCTGTACATGTTATGTGGATGAGGACTACCTATTTGTAATCATAACCTGGTATACCCAGGTCGTACCACAGCCGCTCCCGCTCCCGCTCGTGCCGCCGCTCCCGCTCCCGCCGCCGCTCGCGCTCGCCGCGCACGCCCAGCCCGCATCGCGGCGAGCCCAGCCAGATGAAAACCGCGGACAAACCGGAAACTGAATAATTATATCATATTATTTATACTGACTTTTATTTAAACCCGTTAGGCATTAAACTATAAGGCCATCTATACAATTGACCATGTACGGTAAACAGGTATCGCCACTTACAATGTAAAAACTAAAAATCAAAGAATACACAAAAAGTCAATGGGGTTGGCGACAATTTATTTTCAGTGTCCCTCTTGTAATAGTAAATATGTAATTTTTTATTTATTCCGCAGACAAAAATTATCTACAGTGAACTAAACTTATGTGTGACGTCCTAATTGTGTGTAAATTGTTACTTCACAAGCCCCGTCTAAATCTTTGAAGCAGTTTCTCTTGGTCAATTTTAGTTTTTCAGAAAAAGGAAACAATACTTGTCTTTTATTTTCCATTATCTAACTGAGGGGCTAAATAGATTGTTACATTCTATACCCAGTCGTCATCCCTATTGAAATACTATGGTGTTGAAAGATACGAAATAAGGTAAATCAATGTCGTCCAATTTCTATCTTGGATACTTTTAGTAAGGGGATCGTTATAAAAGTAGTGATGGTCTATTTAATTAAAAAGGCCGTAATATTACGCCTGCTATATGACGGCACCACTTCTTTTCGCTGTCTGCTTATCATAAAGCTGTAGGAATACAACTTTACCATTCCATAATACCTATTTGATAATTATGTATTTTACACACGTTCTGTCCAAAATGTAAGATTTGAAAAGCCATTTTTAAAGTTGCAAACAAATATTTTTTGTAGTTGTGTTGCCAAGTTTTCCTCTGCAAATGGCAAAAATAAATATACATAATCTAATAATAAAGTGCGTGAAGATAACATGAAGATAAATATCATTTAATACATATTTGAAAAATAAACGATACTTTTGTAAATGAAACGTATCATATCAAACATCCAATATCTTATCTTGGTGAAAATCAATTAGGAATTACCAAAATTTCTTTATTTCTTTTCCGCTGGGTTTTCTCGATCCTGAACAGTCGATATTATATAAGACAACTGTAGGTATGTATGAATGTACCTACAAAGGAACGGGTGATAAATTCATAATCATGGACATTCATGGACCGTGTCGTTATGGAGCGATGTCTTTCATCCACAACTGGGCCCCGATTCTGCTATTTTAACAATGGCGACGAATGAATGGCAACCGGATTAAATTTAAAATTATTCCTATTCTCTTAAGTATTTTGCCAATACAATAATTAGAATTTAATTGTGTGTACCGTCCTGTACTGAATTTCCAATAATTTTGTAGGAAAAAATACAAAAAAAGGCATTTTAAGCCAATTTTCATTTATTCATCGACCATTGTAAAAAGCAGAATTGGGACCCAGAGGCACTGACGGACTGAACAAACATCAAAAATATATCCCATAAAACCGTTTTATTGTTAGATTCAATATGTGAAAACTTTCGTAAGTGAAACTTCGAGTAAAGCACATTATTGAACCAATATTTTTGATCTAGGTACTTGTTGACTAGAATATATTTTAATGCGCACAATATTTTCAATCGGCTTCAAATAAGAGGAGGTTCTTTATCTTATTTTATTTATATTCGTTACCTCAGCACTTCAGACTAAGCATATATGAAACGATTTGGTTGATTGTTTTTATTTTGAGTAGATTTTAATTTGAAGTCGGTTTTATGTTTTTATTTTTAAAACACCACTGTGAATCATTCACTGTGCCACTCGGTAGTACCATACAATTAATTAAAAGCAATAAAACATTTTCTTTAACTTAAGTTACCCGCTCAGAGTTTACATCATTCTTCATATGAGTGTTGATAAGTAAATACTTATTCAATGATGATTTGGCAGGTCGCGTATTACTATAGCAATACGATTATAATATTACAATTTTAAGGTACAGCCTTGGTACCGACCTAATTATTCAAATGATTTTAATTATTCATCAATAATACTACAAAAAGAATAATGATGATAAGACTATAAAGAAACAATCTTTGTTTCAAAGAATTAATATTGACTTTTTACCGTTCTCAAACAAGGGGTCGGAAAAAACATTTCAACGCAAACCTTTTTGTTATAAATATCTAGGCACCTACAAAATTCTAAAGATTATCCAAGCAGTTTTCTCGGTAACACGATTAATTAATTAGGCGTAACGTAAAACTATGTTTGCGTTAATTACTCGCCTATCTAAGAATCCTTTTAGCTAATGAGCCATTACAGTATTTATCTTTCAATATCTTGCTGAAATAATAATGAAAAGCAAGAAAAATATAACGAACTTAAAGTTTTTAGGTAGGTTCCTATTTATTAACTACTTACCTATTAATTAAAATGTAGCCTGGTTTAAATTTATTTATTTTGGTAGGTAATGTAGATACTTAGGTAGACCTTTATAGCACTTCCTATCAAAATTGTTGTATGCTTTTTGCTGGTATAATATTATAGACGCGAAACTTTGCACATGTGTATGTATGTATATGGATGTTTGTTCCTCTTTCACGCAAAAACCACAGAACAGATTCAGACGAAACTTGGTACACAGATGGTTTATAACCAGGATTAACACAGGATATATTTTCATCCCGATTTTATATTCCCGTGGGATCATTTTCGGCGTAGCGGGCGGACCTGCGGACAACAGCTAAGTAGTAATTAATAAAAAGTAACTGGTATGACCGTTGGACTGCCTGGTCAAAGGTTGTAGGTTTAAAATCCCGTCATAAATCCATCTGTTTCGAATTTAGCAGATTACTAACAACGAAACATCGAGAGGAAACTGAAAAACTGATATTTTTGACTCTTTCTTGACATACTTTAGGAAGTTTACTATGAATGGAATATACCGTTATAATTAAAAAAAGTATATAATAAAAAATATTTTACCGTTACCTCATATTATCCAGTTTATCACTGTTATCTTCGTTTAGATACTTTGTTATTGATTTAGAAAAAATCGATCAATACTTTCCGAGTCAGAAAAAACCGGCCAACAACGATTTGAAGTCACGTTTGAAGGATTCCGTACAATTATCAAAAGAAAAACGACAAAAAAAAAACAAATTCTGTTTTCAAATGTTCGTTCGTTATGGTTATTGGCAACAGAAATACACCACCAGTGAAAATTTCAACTAGCTATCACTGTTCATGAGATTAGCGTGATACAGTTTCCGTAAATAGGTCTCGTTCTACCCGTTGTGATACAGAATGCAAAATTTACAGTTTACAAGACTTTCTATAAAGGAGTCCCATTTGAAAAAAAAAATGGATAGGTACTTAATGTTGTTAGGTATTCTAGCAGAATTATGCTCTATAAATGAGTAATTATTGATAAGCTTAGAAAAACCATTTTATTCGGTTTTCCCTAATGATGTACGCAAAACGAATATTTTTAGTAGAAATTTCAGTTTTCTATGTATAATTTTTAAATAGAATAGGTACATAACCATCGAGTCCAAATCAGTTTTAAAAATAATTTACGTAATCAGTGTAAAATCCACGTAAATAATCCTAATTTCCGTTCAGTATTTTTAAATTGACTCCAGTTATCAATGGATTAGTTTTAAAGCAGTATAGAAATGAGTTTTAATCAATATTGTATCAACAGATTATGATGATGACGTGTTACCTATCTTAGATAAGACTACTTAATTAGTATATTTAGAAAGACGGTAATAAATTAATTATTGTTAGTGAGTTCCTGACAGTTCAACATGAAGGGTTTTGCATTTGTTTTGTTGTGCGCGCTTGTCGCCGTCCAGGTAAATTTATTATTACATTTATTTAGTTAACAACACAGACTAGACAAATAATGCGTTGGCAACATTTCGAGACTTTTTTGAAACCATAGCTGCATAGCCCCGTAAGATGCGTTCTTTTCGCAATATAAAGAAACCGATATCTTTAGTATTAAGGCACCTATCTATTATAAAGTATAAATTGGTAAATTTGAAAATTCGTTTGTCACAAGATCTGTGAAAAAATCCTGATTCAAAATAAACTAGTGCCTACTAAACTAACTTAGGTCTATTTTTTCAATTTTAAACCTTTTACAAAATTGTGTTTTACCTACCTACTTGGTGGTTTATCAAAGAATGTTTATGGATATTTCTTTATTTTTCTTCAGCTGTAATGTTACGTTTAATTTAAGAACTGTTATTTATGATAGTATAAAAGAGGTCATGTTTTCATCTAGCTTACTGTGTCCCAATGCTCGGCAAAGGCCTCCCCCAAAGAAGTCATATACCTGTAGGACTAACTGAACGTTTCGAACCCAAAGTTGACTAGGCCTAGCTATCACGTTTTAATTCAGTATTACGATTTAATTTAAGTAAAAAAATTAACGATTATAGTTAATTAACGTGCCTACTTATCCGTTGAATATCGCACGACCTGAGATATAACCTCGTTGTGTCAACGGATTTGGGCAAGGGAAATACTACCATAGACATGGTGCAAAGCAAAATTATAACAATAATATAGCATTCGAAGTTCAAATGAGGCTGTAAAATATTTTAGTCTCCGTTCAAAGCTTAATTTTAAAAAAGCAGTTATTTAAGTAATTGTAGGTACTTATTAATTAAAAAAAAAACTGAATTCAGCCGCATATAATATGGCGTTAAATAAAAAAAAAATACCTAGTCAATCTTTGATATCCTTTATCTATAAATGGCCGATTTGAGATTTAATCTGCGATCCTATCACTGTTATCAATCGTTAATGAAGCCGAACTTAATGTAAGAGATAACAATTAAAGGTTTTAAGTAAACAGGAAATCTTACGTCAAATGCGTGTGTAGATAATAATAAAAGCATTGAAATTAACCGCAAGTTAATCCTAGGGGTACTTATTATTATTTTTACAAAAAATAACAACAGAATGGCTGACTATTAAATAATGTAACGGTTTACTCACGCGTATTTATCGGGGTAGCCCGACTAGTTTCGGACCCAACCGGAGTCCTTAATCATGAGCAGACGCGGCGGGATCGCGAGCCGCGTCTGTAAACCGTTACATCATTTAGTAATGAATCAGTCTCACGATAGTTATTATAAAAAAGAATGGCTGACCTTGTGTGTCTTAAGTATTTTCTTTGAGTTAGCAATTATTCAATTTTTAACCGCTAGGTAGAAAAAATAATCGTGTATTTAAATACTATCTTGTTTGGTCTAGCCTTACTATGCTACCTACTATTTAATTTTTTAAATAGAGAGTTTATTAGGTAACAGGTATGATTGAATTTAATTTGATTTCCACTTTTTGGTACAAAGAGTGGAAATACACTACAAATAAATAATAAACACTAAATACACTACACTACACGTGGTACAAAAACAGAAAAATATTTAGTTAAATTTCATACTTCAAAGAAACAGATTAAAACATTTTCAGTAATAATTGGAAAGCGAAACTTATTTCGTAAATGTGTTTAAGTCACTTTTAACATATTATACCTAAGTACAAAACGATTTAACAATTTAATGTTTGTAAATTAATTATTTGTGTTATAATCACATCTGATAATAAATGGGAAAAAACCGAAAGCAAACATGTTATCAATTCATTATTTTATCTAACTGAACACTTGGTTTTAATCTTAATTTAAACGTATCGTGTTAATACCATTTAATTCGTAGATAATTTTTATCATATTTTTTTGTTTTTTTGATATTACTTTGTCAGCCTATGTATTTTAGGCTTTCTTCATTAGGTAAATAATTAATGAAATAGGAATCTAAGGATTCTATTGAACATCTTCTGCTACCAACATACCTGTGGTATGTATGTTTAGAAAGAAGTTATAATATGTACAGCACTGTCAAGAATTACTACATTCGTTACGTTAACCTACATTTGAAATTTAGAACACAATTTCATCCATTTTTAAGCCGTTCCGTTTTATTTAAAATTGGAATTATTATTCGATATTCGACCACGTTTCGACCAAGGGGAGGCCTATGCCCAGCGGTGGGAGGATAAAGGCTGTGGATGATGATGATTCGACCACGTTCTTTTTATGTCAATAACAAAAAGAAGCTATTGATCCTCTTTCGATATTTCTAACTTTGTGAATGTTTTATTATTTTCAGGGCCGCAGCACCGCGGTTCAATCCGGTAGGTTTACTTTTTTATTGTTGTTTTTTTTTCCAAAATATTGTATGAATAATGGCAATAATGTAAACAACCGTTTACTCCTACTTTCCTACTTATCAGTAGTCAGTCTTTGAGATAGGATAGGTAATTGCTTAGATATATGGAATATTGTCTTTCATTGATATGGAATCTTGTGATAAATTTGATGGATATCCGGTTTCGTTTAAAGTACCTAAAATCTAAAGTAGAACAGATATTATTCCTACAAAATGTTTAAATGTTTTATTAACACCTAAAGTAGAATAACTGAAAACTTACGTACGTTACTCAATTCAAAATCAATTAGACATTGAGCTTTCAAAGTTTATGGCTAAATACCAGAAGAAAATAATCCAAACCTTACTCTCCATCTATTTATTATTAATTTACGTTTACATAAATATGCAAAGACAGTTGGAAAATAATCATGTTAATTACCAATGAAATTTCTGCCCTATCCCCTGTACTTACAAGTTGTTATTTGTTCAGCAAGCCGCGAGCTCGCCACCCTCGGTGAGAACCCCTACGTGGTCCACCTCCGCCTGGCGGTCAGCACCAGCGGTCTCCTGAAGACCTGCGCCGCGTCCGTCATCTCCCCATCATGGGTCCTCACTGCTGCCAGCTGCCTTGAAGAGTACGTAGCCCAAATCTCACTGGCCTTTTGGTCTAGTGGTTAGTAGCTTTGGCTGCAATACCAGTGGTCGTGGGTTCGATTCCCACCCAGGATATGTTCATTTGTTCTGTGTCTGGGTGTAAATGATTTAGAAATATCTAAGTATGTTCAGTAGCTTTGCTAAATTTGAGACTAGATGGTGTTGTGTTAAATTTGTTGAATATTTATATTAGTCTCCTCCTGTCTTTTCCTCTCTAGTTGGGTAACCTAGTGTATTCCGCGCGATTCCGCATTAATTGTCTTGCTTATCTGGCTGTACTAAAAGAATTTAGAGTAAGATAAACGTGGGTGACGATTGTAATTTAATGGGTTGCCATATTCTTTCGCGAAATTTGCGCAAAATTCGCAAAATTTCTTTAGCTTCTATGTAAGGAAACCTAATCGACGCGAGACCGACTGGCTCTTCACCGTTTTTTTTTGTTACAAGTTTGTCATATAATAAGTCTGATTACTTAACTTGATTTATGTATCTTCCACAGCAACCGTTACGTCTGGATCCGTTTCGGAGCCGTGAACGTCGCCAACCCTACCCTGGTGTTCGAGGCTGGTAACGCCGGCGTCAGAGTGCTCAACAACCTTGGTCTTTACACCGCCAACAACAGAGCCGTCGATTTCTCACGTGAGTTGTAATGTTAAAATGATAATAGTCCATAGTGTGAGTGAGATGGCGCTATAATTGACACGTAAGGGCGTCTCGCTTCCACAGAAGCAGTCATCCTGCTTTATAAGCTCACTAGCTGTTGCCCGCGACTTCGTCCACGTGGTTAGAATTTTCCCCGTTTTTTACACATTTTCCATTGTATCTTCGCTCCTGTAAGTCGCAGCGTGATGTTATATAGCCTATAGCCTTCCTTGATAAATGGTCTATTCAACACAAAAATATTTTTTCAATTCGAACCAGTAGTTCCTGAGATTAGAGCGTTCAAACAGACAAACAAACTCTTCAGCTTTATATACTAGTACAGGTTATAAGCGCAATAATTACAAAATTACAGTTTCCTAAGACAGTTAAAGATAAGTTCGGAAAGAAAATTTAAAAAACGTGGATATTTCATTGTTAAAATTAGGAGCCCATTACATTTGCGATGGAATGACACTGAAATGACGACACAATTTTGTAGACTTAAAGCCAAAATCAAATTCCGTTTGGAAACATGTTTACAATTCAGTAACAACAAAATAACTTAGCAGAGTCGAGTTTCGATGAAATTGAATTGAGATCTAGTTTGGATGTACACTGGAACCCGACACTAGCGCTAATTATTGCAGTGGTAAGAGCTGGAACTACTCTCAATCGAAAGCTTACGACACTTGATAATACTTGAGCGTTACTTGATCTGGGTTTCGAAAACACCACTTTATAACCGAATTATGATCGAAAACAGAATTAAACCAGTTTCGGGAGTTAGCCTACTGTTTGATTTGATAAAAAAGGAGATAAAAACAAGTTATTATCCACGTCCATTTATTTATCAACGCCGGATGTGCCCCAGATAGTATTTATTAATTAGTTTGTGTATCTTTTACGGATTTATATGGATTACTTTTGTAATTATGATACGACAAATGTATTATCAGAGTGTTGCATTAACACAAATAGAAAAAGTGAATAAATATTATACGTTTCTTTTTCACGCCGTCAAATAAGTAAGTGCAATGCATATATAAGTGCATAACAAGATGAAATTCGTAATAAACTCTTAAATGGCTCGACTGTTTTTTATCAAAAAATGTTTAAGAACACTCGCACATAATTGACTTTTATTATAAAACAAAAAAAAAACACGCTCTATCCGTTTAGGAGCAGCCATGCCACGGGTAGATACGACAAACTTATAACACCTCTCTTTTTGCGTCGGGGATTAATTAAATCAAAAATCATTTGAACGTCCAAATAAACGAAAATCACAATTTTCTAATACTATCACCCCCATAGATTGTCTTAGACAAGTTTAATGTCAACTCCAAGTCACTATAAGATAATATATATTATGCTGTTTTCATAATCGAAAGTATTGTCATTCAAACTTGATAGTCTTCATCACGTAACCTTGCTACGTTTGCAGTGGCATTTCCCTGTCGGCTGACAATTACAGCAGTCGAAAGCAATCGCTCGATTAATTAAAGAGATGTTCGAAACATTCGTTCCCGCTTCGCATCGATCGGTGTTGCTACATTTTAATTAAGTTTCCCTAATTCGTGGAAATGTTTTTTTGCTGTTGTAACACTCGTTGTTTCGACTGCTCTCGTTCCTTTCTTAGAATGGAAATGTTTCTTTGTTTTACGTTTTGCTTTATTTTAGCGTCTTTTCTTAAAAATGGACGGTAATAGCGGTCTTCATTATTCTTAAAAATACGACTGCAATTTTTGGCTTCGAAAAAATTTTGCACACTGAATTTTAGTTCTAGATTGTCTCCATTACTGAAACATTGCGTTAAATATACATACTTTTAAATAAATCAACCGATATTTCAACTAAACTTTTTAAAACAGTTGTATAGTGGAAACTTCATAAATGTATCAAAAATGCTCAAATATGTAGTTCAGAATTAAAATGGCGCCGTACTTGAAAGTTAGGCATCAAACGCAGGCCGACTGCCAGTCCGGGAACTAAGCCACTTTATAACGGAAATTCAGTCATTTTTCAAGAAAATGTTACGGTATTTAAAACTCCGCTTAAATATGTGATTAATGTTAAGACTACTACATATAGAACTGTAAGTGATTCCCCATTTTCCGTGTATAAATTCGCATTTCATTCATAGCATTCCATTCGGTAAATTTATAGTTAAGCATGCTGAAAGGCAGAATATTTACTTATATTTGTAACATCTTTATGTAAACCAAACATTTGCACATAACGAACTTGAATTTTAGTTTATTGCATTCCACAATGTGAACTTAGGTGGTAGGTACATAAGCATTATATACATTCGTTTTTGAGCATTGTGGGCCCTGTTGGGCCAACAAACAACAACAAAAATAAGAATTTGGATAATTCTGTATCAAGGCTTTACTGATAAATGAGACGTATTATAAGTTGTCAAGTGATTTGGCTAAAAGTTTCTTATTTTTTTGTTCAGAGGCAGCTACCATCGCTCCCGTCGCCCTTTCCGAAGCTGGTGTCTCAGACTCCGGCAAACTCTGCGTTTTCGGAGCCAACAGCGAAGGCGGTGAGTACAACGTTATATTTTATTTTTTATTTATAGCAAAAGCCAGGAAGTTGAAGCATCCCTGATGACCACCAACATAGTGACATTCATACTTTTTAAATTGAAAATAACCAAAAATGTATTTACTGATTGATTGACGTTTACGTTTCGAATACTTTATTGATAGTGTATTCGAATTATGAAAACGGACCTTAATTTGTGACGTTCTCTTTTTTAAACTTTTATTAAATAGAAAAGATTTTATTAAATTTAAAAAGTTTTTATTACGCACTTGAAATGCCATTGTACCTATTTTTGCTTATAAGAGTATTTGTAATATTATAGGCCCCGGTGAGCTCCTGTCTTGCGCCACCGTTGGTCTCGAAGCCCAGGAGGATGGTTCCGTCATCATCAGCAGCGACGACGTTTCCGCCACCGAGGTTAGTATCAACTCTAAATCTATAATGTGATTTGGAGCAAAAGCTAATATGGTCTAGAGAAAAGAACTATAAGTTTGACTAGTTTGCGTGTAAAAAAATATAAGCAGTTCTTATATTTTGTAGTGTTTTTATGACAATCGACACAGAATTTTTGTCACTTTGACATAATATTTCTATAGTAGGTAACTCTGTACAACCCACTGTATGCAGTACTAACTTGGTCCTTTATACCGCAGTTCGATCTTGGAGCAGCCATCGTGAGCGACGGCGTCCAGGTCGGAGTAGTGACCGGCGCCGGCAGCGACGACAACGCTGGAGGTAAGGAGAACATACCGGACTCAGTACTGGGGGTATATTAGCACCTCCAACACCTCTTTAAAGACTGGGTACTGGGGGTCTATTACCATCTCCAACACCTCTGCAAATACTGAGTACTGGGGGTCTATTAACCAATCTTCAAATAATATTATTGGAGTTAGTGTACTACGCGGTGTAGAGTGGCATCTCTTCTACAGCACTTCAGTTTCAAGTTTTAAGATAAGACGTGATGGTAGGCCACCTGGTTCAGTAAAATTAGAATTCTCGTCATACTTAGACAAGCAATGGATGTCTGTTTGGCTTCTTCTACTTTTGTTGGAATAACAGCTAAAACAAGACAGACCAAGGGACCAATTGATGCTAAAACTTAGGTTTTGTAATATTTATTAATATCTGTTAAAGTTTGACATTTTTTGAAGTACGATTATAAATTGTGATATATAGGTAAAATAAGTTTAAAGATATTGCTGCTAACACGGATTTAACTTTACAATACTAACTGTGACAATATTACAAAAAACTAATAATTTTAATACTTTCCAGTCGCCACCTCCGTCGAGGACTACCTGTCCTGGATCCAGGAGACGACCGGCGTGAACTCCAACTCCCTGGCCATGCCCGAGGTCGCCCCCAGCGCCGTCAAGTTCGTCAACTAAGTCTCACTAATACCTTTCAACTCAACACTGGTAAGGGACCCAAAAAGTCCCACAATCCGGTCCTAAGGTTTGGTCCTTCGGTACAAAATCGAAAACCCTTCCGGACACTTTCCATCGAGTGCGACGTAATTAGGACCATACTTGTATACAAAAAGGTTTCAGAGTTGTGTTAATAAATTATTAATAATACATTCCGATTGTTTATTTTTAAAGATGAATTGTTTTTGCAGAATAAATGTTAAGTTATGTTTCCATATGGAGTTGTGAATTGTTCCCTATGTGTTAAATTGTTAATACGAGCCTATTTATTGCCCACTGTTAGGAAGAGACCCCCCGTCAATATTCCATTTTCATGAACACAATACAATGCTTCATTTGCTATGAAATGTGAAGACCCATCCGTCAAAGACTTTTACACTAAGCAATATTAAGTACACCATCATTTTCACACATTTATTTAATAAATTAAATTCAGCTCACCCAAAAAACCGCTTGACACAATATAGATGTGTAAATAAGCAATTACATAAATTATATAATGCGTTGTTTTATGAGTGAATTATAAGCTTTCGCAACGCTTCGGTACGGGTGAACGAAAAAATGAGGTTACGACAAGGTCCCACTGCGAGCGAACAGCGAGCTGTGACTATTACTTTTATATTGACGTATAAGTTGTTTATAATTATGAGCTATCAAATACCGGAGGTAATCTCTAGTCATTGTAATTAACAAAGTAATTACGACTATTTTTAAATTAATGCAGAATTTAAATAATTGGCTTATTATTATTATTTATTATTTAAACATTACACAGACCTTAAATTATTATATTTCTGAATATTCCGCTCACATGGCCTACCTAACTTATCCTATACACATAAGGGAACAAAATCACTTGTAAAAGTATGACTGTTAAATTTATAGAAGCACTCATTTATCCACACTTTTCTTAATAAACTAACCTAACCTAAAAAGACTAAAACGCAAAACTGACAAACTAAAAAATAAGTCTAAATGCAATGTACACAATACTTCCACTAATACTCATTTACGAAAAAAATCCATTTGGTCGTTGGTAGACATCAGTTCGGAACTATTAGATTTTTTCCCTCCATTATCCTTTACGAGCTGAGAGTACGATAAGCGGATTTGGTTTAGCTTACAACGGTTGTCGAGTTCCGCGGAATCCGTATAAAAGGACTATAAGTGTCACATTAAGTGGTACCATAAAAATTAGTGGGGCAATCGACTGAAAAAGACTGTTGTAAATGTGTAGCAAAAGCGGAGAAGATTCTGACATTTCTTTCATGTAACAATATAAAACGTGTTCCTTCATTGGCCATATCAATTTGACACACGGTTAGGGTTAGTAGCCACTAATCATATGAGTCAATATAGGTTTCAATAATTCGCGAATTGGGAGATTTTCTTATAAATAAACCAAATAATAAAATTGTAACTCAAAGCGCCACGTTGTATATAATATATTTTTAGTAAGTTAAGTGCGCAAAGGTGTTTAAGGATGTAAGGCAAAGAAGTATTTATTTCGAAACGACATTATTTGTAAAAAGAACACGTCACAGACTATTGTCAAGTTCACGTTACTTTTCATAGTGTCGGTTTGGTTTTACGTTGCTCGTTTCTTTCTATAAACCGCTGTCAAACCCGCTCACCGTGCGCCCTCAGCTTTATCATCAAATTAACATGCAATACCGCCAAAAAGTCGTAACTTGAATCATTAACCTGTTACAATCATTATCATATTATTGTGGGTGACCGCTGCAACATATACACCTATTATAATACAAAATATAACTTTTTATATAATTGTGTTAATGTTTCTGTGTTTCCGTAATTTCGGTTTTGGAAGGCCTATTTTACCTCTTAAAATAAGATTATTAATGCTTTGTAAATGGCAATTTATTGCATCAACAATTGTATCACAGACTCGACGCAGAGGAAAGAGTGAAATAAGCCCCATGATTTCCATGATAGTGCTTCTTGAATTATATCTGCTGAGCAAGATGGTAATAAATCTAAGTCACGTGACTTATAAAAGAGAAATGTCTTTTCCATAATATTTCTCGAGTTCGATCCTAAGACACGCACCAACTTTTTTCATGTTGCCTGCGGCTATGAACTAATAATATCTACCTAATATCACAGCTAAGGTGTTTCGGAATTCAACGTAAGAATGCGGGCCTCGCGTTTGATGTCGCTCGTCGCTGATGCCTGAAAATAAAGAGTACTCCTGTATTGCGAAGACTTGCGCAAAGCACCTGGCTAATGGCTGGTGCCTTGCAAAACCACCCTCCGTAGTCAAAGTAGGTCAAAACATCCTACTTAATATTACAAACGCGAAAGTTTGTATGTACGGATGTATGGACGTTTTTTCTTCTTTCACACAAAAAACCACTGAACGAATTTAGACGTAACTTGGAGCATAGATAGTTTTTAACCAGGATTAAAAGAGGATAGTTTTCATGCCGATTTTATGTTCCCGTGGGTTCATTTCCGATTTGTGGTGAGCTCGCGGGCAACGTCTAGTTGTTATCATAACTGGAGGCTGGAATGATCAGACTTTGGAACGAGCGTGATATTCAAACATTCCGGGTCAATTGTGAAATCAACTCAGTTTCGCTAATCGCTTGCAACGTAACCAATGATTACCGTATCGATATTATTTGTTATTATCGATATATTATTATTATACAAAACCGCAAAGTGCGTAATATTGCTCTTATACAGTTGACCGCAAATGTGGCAAGAGGCCGGCACTGATAAAGCTTTTATTTCAACGTAGTAAGGTGTACATTCGTATTGCCTTGTTTTTGACAAAGTCTAGTAGTAGTTATTGTTGACTATTTACATTTTTTCTTAGCTTCGGTAAAAATCGACGGGGTTCGTTAGTTATCACTATCCTCCTAGCTCCTAGCTCTCATGACTATGTTGGGGTCGGCTTCCAATCTAGTGACTGATTAATTAACTTCCTCAGCCCAGTTACTTGGGCATCACCATACTTCTTGGTTGGTCTGGTTTTCAGGCTTTCTAGCTTTTGTCCACCTGTAACGACCTTCAGAGTTGTATAAACAACAGCCAGAACCCGCAATGTTATGACATAGATATCTCCCATCCATAGATTGACAGTTAAAAATTTAACATTTTCGAAGGAGTCAATAAGACAACCTGGGACCGTACCGTTTTAACCACCACTAATTAAAGACTGGTTTCACTGTTAGAACGAGATACCGCCCTAGACGGCATATAGCGCTGTCTTGCTTTCACCACTTTTACTGCCTCACTTTAAGAGTTGTCAGTAGAGGATATTATGTTTCCGCATGTGCCACGATATTTACTTTTCCGCTGTCATTACGACTGCATTACGTTTGTCACGTATTTCCTTACATCGGTTCCAGGCGACTAATTACAATTGTATCGTCCATTGCCGCTTAAGTATCGTGTAACACTGACTATTTGCATTCTTATTGGGCAATGGATATCGTTGTGTAAATAATTGTAGAGGCTTTGTTATTGACTTTATGTGTTTTCTCGTCCCTTTGTAAGAGATGGGCTTATGAACAGCTCTTAGTTAATAGCTTGAAGTATTGGTTTTGGGCTTGCGACTCTCTCTAGTAGATATGTACTGTAGGTACTTCATTTGTTTAGGTCGTTTTCTTCATTTTGTTTACACGTTGCACCAAAATCGAAGCCCATACGATGAAGTTACGGAGTTTCGATATCAACACTTTTTTGTAAAGTAAAGTCAATTAAATATGTTTATCTAAACAGCTGTATGTATTGTTAAGCCCACTGTCGAGTAGGTAGTCTGCTGGCAAGACAGCTGTCGGTCCGGTACAACTATGCATCATAATAATATATTATTACAAGATTAACAAAAACGTGTATCTAACACTCCGTCCTCTAGTTATCTAAAATCATACTTATATTAAAAATGCCAACGTATGTAAGTTTGTAAGTGTGTCATTTGATACCTCTCAGCACTCAAACGGCTGGAACACTTTTGATGAAATTTGGTATGGAGATTAGCTGACACACTGTGGGTAATATTTTTGACATTATAACCGACACACTTCAGGCGAGGGAAGCTGCGAGCAACGGCTAGTATATGTATTAAAAAGACAACATAATACATTCCAGTCTAAATAAATAAGGAAAAAAAAAATACCTAGAGATATAATAATATACCTACAATATATAAATTAACATTCAGCTAGATAAAAATTATAACATTAAAAAATAAATAGAATAAAACAACCACTTAGGGCTCGTACCTAATAATTTAAAATAATCTGTGATACATAATCGAAATAAAAGGGTCCATAGTGTACTATACTAATTATTATGTAACACCATACATATTTGTTTTCTACATATGGAGTGCAATAAAAATATTGAGTATTGAGTATTAAAGTCTAGTCTAGACCTCAGTAACCCAAGGTAACATACACGATAATTATTTAACAAAACCTCAGCATTCGAAACTGGCGGCATTGGACGGAGCTTTCTTTTAGCCTTGACCTACTTGGAGAACAGTTATTGCACTCAACGATTATGGAACGAATTTCTTGATCCGTCACTTAAATTTCATAACTTGCTATTTTTGATAATTGCTATTTGTTAATCTAGTGACCTCGTCGTTGAGTAACCTGTGTCTTCTAGTGGTTTTTTGTGTTATAATAGTTAAGATACTTTAATGGGGAATTTGTTTTTAAGTAAAGTGAGGATGGAAAGATTTGTCCTTTTAGTGATATCTATACTAGTTTGTTTGATTGATTGTTTGTTTGTTTGTTTGAACGCGCTAATCTCAGGAACTACTGGTTCAAATTGAAAAAATCTTTTTGTAATGAATAGACCATTCATCGAGGAAGGTTTTAGGCTATAAATCATCACGCTGCGACTAATAGGAGCGAAGATACAATGGATAATGTGGAAAAAACAGGCTTCTAACCACGTGGACGAAGTCGCGGGCAACAGCTAGTAGACAAATATTTGTCGTCACGTTTTTATTTACTTTAACAGACAAAAATGGTTGGATATCTAAATAATTTTATTATAAACTGAAAATATTTTAGTTATATTTAAAAGAGGGTGGAACTTCAAATTCTTATTCGTATTATTAGAAATAAAGGGACGTTGGCATTGTCTTGTTGAACCAATATGATAAAAAATACAATGTATTTTTAATAGTCATGTCAATCAATCAATTTGAATTCATTGGACTAATTATTTCAGCCTCCGCGTCTAGTCCGCCTCTTTACTTATTCGGAATATCGGGCCTTTGGTTTGCGGGCATCCGTTTGCCGATTCACGGGCTCCTCTCAAGAACTCATCTACACCAAGAGCCAGAAACATGTACTACTAACTGATGCTTGGAACCTCTTTAATACTCTTTATACTATGCTTGTTTTTGACCAGCGGCATTGTCCATAAGCCCGCGGCCCTGGTACTGATGGGTAACTCAAGACAAAGATTTTTTGCTGATTATCACATCGTAATACTAAGCCGGATAGTGATATGCTAATATCAGCCAGATATAAGTAGATTAAACACTAAATGTGGGTTAAGATGCCACCGGCCGGACCTCAGGATAATGACGCAATGTGAACCTAAAACTCTACAGGGTCGGATTTGCGGAAACAACCAGTAAGGCCTTTTACCAAAGCTCCGTTGGGATCGGCTTCGAGTTAGCTTAGAATAAAAAAATGACATAATGGTAAGTTGCATTTTTGGCCTTTGAACACATGTCTAAACTAAATTCCTTTGCCTAAATATATGAACGTATTCATATTAAATCTAAGAAGTGAGATTTTTATGCTCGTTCTTATTATAGACTCATTTTTCGAAATTTCGAAAAATTTCAATTAAAGCTAGTACTAAATATGTACAGATTGCATTGTATATATGTACAGATCATACCTACGTAAGATTTTATATCGTAACAAAATACGGTAATGAAGAAGAAACATTTTACGAGCAACTAAAGTTGACTTATTTGCATGGATATTACATCGCCCGTTGTGTCAAGATTTGACGTCAAAACATTTACTAAAACTAATATAAGTAAATAAAACTAAAACTTTTTACGAATTTATTTTATTTTAGTTTTAATTTTATTGACTGTAATCTGTAAGTTACTTTTATAATGAAATTGCTATCTATTACAAGGAAATATGTTAAACTGAATTACACTTAAATAGTGCTAGTATTTTCAATTAAGTGAATTTTTAAATAAAAATGAAGCATTTACATTTGAAGAATGTCTTAGTTTCTGTACCTAGTTGCTCCAAATGCTGAAAAAAAAAACTAAGTTTATATTAATTTACAGTTAGTAGGTATAACACACGTTATGAATGAACGTGTCACACGGCTCCGCGCGCCCGAGTGCGGCCCTGCGTTAACTTTCTCTGTTACAGCATCACAGATTGCGCATGATTCTTGTTAACGCATTTGGCCACATTGTGCGCAGCCGTGAACCGCGAGCACTATGTCTCGCGAAATAATACCATATTAATATTAAATTAAATATTTTATTTTTTATTATGTGCATGTACAAGTCCGACCCTGTGTGAGTGTGAAGGATTGCAGTTTTTGTGTGAGTGTGTTCTTCAAGTTTGAAAATTGTTTCAACGGTTTTTGGTGATATGTGATATTAATACTTATTACGTTGGTGTAGTTTCCAAAGATTGTAATTAATTATTATTTTGTTCTGTCTGAGACTAATGTCCTTTTTGAAAGTCATTTGCCAGAAGGACTGTGTGAATTCCTTATCTCGGAGAGCATTTGAATACAATGGAGAAAAAATGGAGAAAAACATGTGAACGACTCGTCTCGTTTTTTTTTGATAATTAATTCTATTTTTGCTTCATATTAAAATTATCCTTCCAGATATAAAACCAAGTTGATCAAATGATGCCACATATATAAACCAAAATGTTTGGGTTCAAACGTTCGGCGTTTCAACTCGTGGTGTGTCTGGCGTGGGGTTTGCAATATTACACCTTCGGTTCATTAGTGTTATGGTATATTTTCGCTTGTGGGTTGTCGGTGGCCGTGGTCCTGGCTGTTACAACTTATGACCATGACTACTGGAGGTCCCGAGGTGTGTTCTCGCCGCCGGCATGGCCTGTTGTCGGGCACATCCTGTCCGTGGTCATGTTTAAAGAACAAGGAGGGATGTGCTTCAAAAGGATCTACGATACTTACAAGGATGAAAGATATTTGGGTAAGTTCTTGTTTTATACTGTTGGGTGATGTGAGTCTAACTGCATACGCATAGCGATGTCTAGTAATATCTTAATGGTGATTTGATATAGGCTTGAAGGAAATAGAATTATGTTAAAGGAAAGAGTTATACAGTTGCTTGATATTTCTAGACTTTAGAATCGCGACTTATACCTGAGTTAGGAAAAAACCAGAACCAACCAATAAGAGTAGGGTGCTCAGAAAGAAAATTAAAGATAATATCCGTGGTCGAGTGGCGTACGCACCGGTTTCAAAGTGTCGCTAGCTCTGAGGTAACGGGTTCGATCCCCGGTTGGGTCAATGTAAAAAATCTTATTTCTACATTGTCTCGGGTCTGGGTGTTTGTGGTACCTTCGTTGTATCTGAATTCCATAAAACAAGTGCTTTTGCAACTGATTTTGGGTTCAGAACAATGTATGTGATGTTGTCCGCATTTATTTATTTATTTAATCAAACAGTTTGGTAGGAAGAAAGAAATTATGCGTATAGATACGTTTTTGCAGTGGTTATGATTACGGTTTCTTCTTTCAGCTCAGGGCCATCCGATATATTCGTTACGAGGCAAAATATAATTACGGATATAAATAATAAAACTTTATAGCTAGTAAACCGACACACAATAACTAATTAAGTAATCATCGCAAACTAAAAGTGCGCAAACAAAACGTATACCATTCTATGTATTTTGCCTCACACATCGAAGTTATTCTCTTACGTCATCTAGCCTTCTACATCTGCTACATTTATTAAGGACAATCCAAATACTTGTTCAATATTTTCGGGGCTCTTAAATTTTGAGAAATCATTTCGTTGTGTGTAAACTTAAACTCTACAGATGAACGACTTCGATAGATAGATTAGAACGGCCTTATGCCACTAATAATCTTTGTAATTCTTTGCGAATTCCTCAGATTTAGCAAAATATCGTATTTATACGAAACGAGTGCATATCTGACCTATACAACTGTTTATCTCCTGAAAAATCTTTACTACTCGGAGATGATTTTTTTAGATGCTTGTACAACCCATTACGCCCACCCAACCCACTACGCACGACGTCTCGCAGGTTTGATCGCGGCGTAGGACAAGCACTTGTGTCATCCACGAATGCTTGATCTAAGTTTAGGTGTCTTTGTGTATGTGACTTGAATGTTTGTGAAACGCCCTGCGATACGAGGATTCGTGGATCACACGAATGCATGTCCTACGCGGGGATCGAACCCGCGACACGTCACGCTCAGTGGGTTTTGGCGTGGTGACCTCAACCACTGGGCTATCCGTGCCGACAATCCTTTAGACAAAACAAACTAAATTAAAATCGCTCAATCCATCCGGAAGCTATGATGTGACAAACACCTATACACCTCAAACCCTCCAGCTTTTTTTCGGAAGAAATAAACAAATCTGATAAACAATTTAAAAAGGTTGATCGATCACGTGTCAACTGACACTTATAGTTAGAAACGTGGTCAAAGCGACCAGTCTCGAACAACCGGGTTCAGCTATCATGGTTGGTTTGAGGTGACGCGTGGTTGGTGACGTAACCAGAGCGTGAACTATTATTTAATCAATCAATGGCCTTTCGTGTTATATGCAACGGAAGTATTTGTGTGTTTGTTTGTTATAAGAATAGTCTAGTATTTTGTTTTTGCCAAGAAAAGGAATTCTCTTGTTTCCAAAATTCGTATTACACGCAGTTGTCAGAGTCTGTGAGTTTGTATGTATATCTTCTAAATGCCCGGAACGATTTTGATTAATGCAGTATTATTTCTTATACCACTGCAAGATTTTTGCTGTATTTATAAAATCATTTTCTAAAAAAATAATATTATTAATAAGTAAGAAAATTAGCTTTTGTGTTCCGAAGATTTCGAACTGCTTTTGGTTACGGTTATGGTTGGTTATGGTTTACTTACGCGTATTTATCGGGAGTGCCCGACTGATTTCGGACCCAACCGGAGTCCTTCATCATGAGCTAACTCGGCATTAAAAATGAATCAGTCTCACGATAGTTACTATAAAAAAAAAACTATTCATGCAAGTCATTCTGGTATAACATTCACACTTTGTGGAGATTAATTTGATTGAAACTAATCGCGCTCAGTGGTCATTAGCGTAGCATTAGCTGTGCAGGTTCGAATTTCACTCGACGTTTTTTCTGGTCCATTATTTTGACCCTTAATCTTAGTTGGTTACTGATGTTAAACCTTATATCTTTATCCAATACTCATCGCTTGTGTTCTACCCGAAGCTACAACTTCAACTTTCTTTTCATTTTACAATCAACATCTTCGTTAAATAACCTATATTTAAAACACAATTATATTAACAAATCGATCCAGTAGTGCCTGAGATGACCGCTTACAACCAAGCACAGAGGCAAACTCTCGCACTCAAACAAAATTAGACCATATCTAAATCTGAATTAATTCCAAATTCCTTCATCCATATTCCAGGCACCCACCAGTTCTACCAGCGCACTCTAGTGGTCAGAGATCCCGAGCTGATCAGGAGGGTGTGCGTCAACGACTTCCAACACTTCACAGACCGAGGGTTCTTCTTCAATAAGGATGTGGATCCCATGGCCGGCTCTGTGCTGTTCTTGAGGGGCAACGAGTGGAAGAGGCTCAGGACTAAGATCTCGCCGATTTTCTCGTTAGTATTCACTCTTGGATTGATGAGGAGGTGTTGAAATTAAATATATAGTATGAAGCGGATTTTTTGTAGACTCATCGTGAGATAGAAACTGTGTGAACGGAGCTGTTAATTGACTTTTGATAGCGTTTCGGTATAAGTGTTTCGGAGATGATGAAATGTTTCTATCCCCTTTTTTATACGGCGGGAGAATCCTCGTGGACACCCGCGCCCACGGTGGAGAGAACGGGTACTGTCAACTTACTGACTAAACCTGAACCACTCTACGGTTAAGAACCGTGGGAAGAGCTTACAGATTAAAGAGTTGAATCGAAAGCGACATGAGTCACGTGAAAAATAAAATAGGTTTGAGAAAACAAGGTTAAACACAAGAATGTCTGGCAAAATGTTCACATCAGTTGCATAAACCAACGAGCATGTTAGAGTCAAACCATAAGCATTAAGTCAAACATTCCTAAAACCATCAAGTTGTAAATCTCTTTATAAGGTCAAAAACCTGCTTCAATTATTTCATATTGAGTGCACATTACGTAAGACATGAACGTGTTAGTGAATTACTCCAATTACAATCATTGCTTGTCCACGCGTTTTTACCGGTAATAATGTATACAGTTGCACTGGTTGCACATCAATATAAACATGACCGGTATTGTTTAGTAGCTAGCCTGTACCACAGAATATAAAAAAAGTACTGGGCCCCGGTTCTGCTATTTACAATGGCGGATGAATGAATGGCAATTGGATTAAATTTGAAATTATTCCTATTCTCTTAAGCATTTTGCCAATACAATAATTGGAAGTAATTGTATTTATCTTGAGTATACCGTCCCATACTGAATTTACAATTATTGTGCAGAAAAATGCTTAAGAAAATACGAAAATTGACATTTTAAAAGCCAAAGTTCATTCTTTCGTCGGCCGTTGTAAATTGCAGAATTGGGACCCTGTTTTACGGCAATCCCGCGGTATGTGCGTGATATATTGCTATGGATTGCCATGCATCGGATAAATGTGGGAGATGTTGTTCGGCGGTTCAGATTGAGTCAGTAACACTGTCTGACACTAAAAGCTCCCTCGAGGAGGTGGGTGTCTATGAGCCCATGAGGATCTTTAAGAAGTGACTGTGATGCGACGTATGATGATGTAATGATAATATTATTAGCTGGCTATAGAAAAGACAACATAATAAGAAAAACAATGATCTGCCTTAGGTATTGAAGGTTAGCTTCTACTAATCTTCATGAATAACAAACCAAAATAAAATGAGCATAATCAAAGTAAACATTTACTAAGCAGGCATCTAGCTAAATGTCTGTCAACAGCTGGATTCACGAAAATAATGACGTTCTTTAAATTACAAACAGATGTTTCTAAGCAACCCATTTGCATTGGTTTGCATTTTAATTTTCATCTCATTCTATGGCAAGAGTTCATACATTTACTTACACACATACACGTGAAGAATATAAACATACATAGAAACACTCTCGTGAGTAGTTTGTATATCTCAGTTGATTTATTCAAGAGAATAATAAATATTGTTTGTTTCCAGGCCAAACAAACTTCGTGGAATGTTTCCGCTAATAGAAAATACGGCGGGAGAGTTCGTGACTAGAGTCAAAGACTTGCTGTCACAGCCTAAAGATGTAACGAGTAAAATAGTTGAAGAAAATCCAGTAGGACCATCCAACGGTGTCGGACAAGTCTCGTCTGTGGTCGACTCTGAGAAACTGGTTGGTGGTTATACTGCTGATGCTATTGTGCCCTGTGCCTTTGGATTGAAGAGTAATGTCATGTATAACGACGAAGATCCCTTCGCCGTGGCCTTGCATGCGTTCTATGAGATGTCCGTGTTTAATATATTTGAGAAGTAAGTTATAATTTTTGTCATTAAAACTATTTTGCATATAGGACTTCAATTGTTGTTTTTCGGGGGCTTTCATCAACTCAGAGTGGACTCAAATAAACTCGGAACAAGCTTTCGTGTATCACACAAATGCTTGTACTAAGCGGGAATCGATTCGGCGACTTTCGTACTCAGTGGATATGGCGTGATGATCTATACCATTCAGCTATCCGTGCAGTCAAAATCACACGAATAAAATAACTAAACTTAAAAAAAAGTATATTAATCAATTCGGAACTTAGAAGCAATAAACTTTTGAAACACATTACAAAAAGAAATAGGTTAGCCCATCCATACGTCAACTAATTATCTCAACCGAAACTTTTATAAAACTTCATCAGAAATTGTAACTTTAGAAAGTTTTTCTTAGCAACTAGCTTCGTAATTTGCAGTAATTTAGTGTCAAAACTTATTACACAAAATATTATCTGTTTCGCTTTTAATCAGCTAAATGGATGGCGAAAGGACATTTGTTATTCGGAGCTGGTTAAATTAACGCTAAAAGCGATTAATTAGTCATGTTAATTGAAAACATAATTGCTTTTGAACAAATATCAGACCGGTGATAGATGTGTTTCGATTTACATTTTGCACCTACGTTTTAGTGTATGTGATGCTAATCAGTCTTGCCATTACATAAATATTAAAATATTGTTGTTCTCATTCATTCGTTCATTCAGGATGTACGTATGGTACGTGCATGGTAATCAGACATTTTAATTATGTACTTATTCACACATGTATGTTTATGACAAGATTTTCGCACGTATCCATATACTCACTATTCTTGTTTGTTTGTTTGTCGTTACGGTTGGATTTTTGTTACTCAATTTTGAGGCATTTCCCGATAAGCTAGCAGGCTGAAATTTTTAGAGTAGCAATCGCCAGTAGCTTCAATCCCGATGACAATGCAATTTACAACTATAAAACGGCTTGACCGATTTTGATAAAATTTCACAGAAGTGATATTTATTAACGAGGGGTTTAGATTTTTAAAATCTATTTATGTTAGTCTTGAGAGAGAATCGAACCCGAATACTTCGGTTCAGCAGTCAGGTCATTAACTACTAACAGTCAATAATAATGAAGACATGACATTGTTTTTTTTTCAGGACGATGCGTCAGTTCTGGCCGGCTTTTGTACTGTTCTTCAGAATGAGAATAATACCTAAGAAGACGCATGACTTCTTCTATAACATAGTTACTAGTGTGTTAAGGGCTCGAGAGAAAGGTAAGTATTATTTAAATTTAGATTTTAATTGCTTAGTTTACAGGAATGGCGAACAAAACCATGCTAAATTAAAATCAACCGTGATATGAGGTGATATCGCATAGATAATACCTTCCAATTGGTTATTCACTCTATGTCTAATGTACTCTGTAATTCACGGTTCAAAATTTATATAACTATAATATGCATAATATTAAATAAATTACCGGAAATCAGTTAAGAATTTGCTCCTGCGAATAAAACTTTCGGAGTTGTACTAAAGAATAATTGCTTGTTGTAAACTTTCAGGCGTTCAGGAGAAACGCGGCGACTTTATAGACATGATGATGGCGTTGAGAAATGATGACACCAACAATAATAGCTGTAAAAAAGACAATGAGGATGTCGAAATCAGTAAGTAAATGAACCACGTTATGAAACATAGTTTAATAGCTTGTAGTAGCCTTAAGGGGTATCGTGTTGCCCAGGTTACTGGGTTGAGGAGGTCAGATAGGCAGTCGCTTCTTGTAAAACACTGGTGCTCAGCTGAAACTGGTTAGACTGGAAGCCGACCCCAACATAGTTGGAAAAAGGCTAGGCCGATGATGAATAGCTTGTAGCAGCCATCTTGTATAAGTTTTACGACACCGCCCAATAAGACGGAATATTGCTATTTTTCTTTCTTTCCTGTTTTATTGAGTTCAAAGCAAGAGCACACCCACCTAATTTATTGTAATTAAAAGAAAAATGGCGGCCATAGCCAAGCACGATCTCATTATAAGTTTTATCTTTAAAACGGTTAAGTTTAAGATAGCATAATTAACGATGTCGCATTAACTTTTGACATTTAAGCGACTTGTTTCGATATAACTTATAAAGTTCACGCAATTACTTCAAAACTTTGGATCGAGCTATTTTTTGGAGTAAATATTTGTAATTATGGTAATGCAATTTTATTAATTGAAAGACATAGCGTAGGTGTAAAGTAACTGGATATTTCTTAATCATTTTTAATGTTACCGAGTTCAGTGCTCCTAGGGCAACGTAGGAGTATCCTCAATTTGACTTCAAACAGTATAATCTGATGTCTTGATTCCAAAATTGTCAGAATCACTATCAAATAAATAATAATACCAGTCTATGAATGTATTAATTACTCCTGCATAAAAACAGCGTAATTAGGAACTATCGCAAGTAATAAGCAAGAAAGAAACAAATGAATTGCGGATTAACTTTTAGATAGATTGCCCATTGTGGCACTATTCAGCTTTAAAAATTATGTGGCCGATAGTATGGTAGAAACAGTACTTAATTAACCTATTATTTATCTATTGTCCTCCTCCACAGCCGACATGGTGATATCAGCAAATGCTTTCATTATTTTCCTGGGCGGCTTCGAGACCACCTCCTCGACCCTTGCCTTCCTGTTCCTGGAACTGGCTGCTGACCAGCGGGTGCAGGAGGCGATGCGGCAGGAGATCAGAGAAGTGCTGGAGAAACACGAGGGGAAGATCACGTATGAACTGCTGCAAGAGCTCGTGTATATGGAGATGGTGATTCAAGGTGCGTATTACTTACAGTGGTTTTTACATGTGATCCAGAATTAAAGAAAACTTCCGAAAATTGTTTTGGCTTTGTCCATGAACAATTTTTTAACATGCACAAATGCGCCCAGACTCAAAACATTTGGATCACACACATGCTCGTCCTACACGGGGATTATATTTGCGGCACGTCTCGCACTGTGTATGACCTATACCACTGGCTACATGCATAGAATCCATGCAGATATTATGCGCTCAAACGCAAGAATTGTTAAACAGTAACCAAAACTTATTCTTTTTTGTCACTGAAATATGTTTGAAAAAGAGCTATCACTCTTATTGAACTTGAATTTGTTCAACTCCAAATATTGGAGGACTTAGGTGCTATTCGCTAAGTACAAATGCCATAGCAACAGATCATATTCCCAACAGCTTTTTTTAACCTCCATTTAGTCTCGTGCCTTTAGACCTTTTGTGAACCATTGGCCGCAGCTGTTGTTACGTTAACAAGTGTGTAATTAGTTTCAGCACTTAATTCAACTGAGAAACATCTATTGGATTCTTTCTGGTAACTAAGAAAGTTTCTTTTAATGAGTTTTTGCTTGGTCCAGTGGGATTGGCCGACTGTTACCGACATCCAACTATTTGTTTCCGCTTTATCCACTAATTATAGCGTAGAATACTTGTTGTAAGTTGGAGAACTGGGACATTTTAAATAAGTTGAAGTTTTGTTTAATTTCTTTAGGGATGGCTGTGATTTGGAGTTCTTTCTGAGGTTTAGGTCAGGGCCTTTAGTTACTGGAGTGATTACTGCACCAAAAGCCAAATGATAAATATGTAGGTCTAATCGTTCCTCGCGTAGGATTAGCATTTGTATGATCCACCAATGCTGAGTTCTGAGACTTTGTGTTTACGTGTATACGACTTGAGTATCTTTCAAATCCCCAGCAATACAAGGATTAATTCTTTATTGCTTCAAAGAAAAAGAAAACAAATTCCTCAGAACAGTAAGTGACAAAAGCTCAGACCAAGACTCACGGACCAAAAAATGTTATTCACCTTGTTTCAGAAACCCTTCGGTTGTACCCTCCATTCCCTAGCATCCAGCGGCTGTGTACCAAAGACTACACGATACCAGGGACTACCACCGTCGTGGAGAGAGGGACTATCGTGCTCTTCCCCACTTTAGGGATACAGAGAGATGACCAGGTAAAATACCTGCAGACCATTTAAGCTCTAGACGGACGGAAAGCATTTCAAATGCAATCCAATTGTATTTCAATAGGGATGTTCCACCAAACCATCGACGTGTCCTCCCGTAAATAACACAGCTTACGATTCAACATACCGAAGTAAGAATCTCTCCCTTTTTTTAAATTTGTTAAAAAGTAATACTAAGTAAGCACATATTTTTTTAATACACGCCGTCTTTAATGTTCATTACTAAATTAAGTTAATGCTAAACATTTGTAACTTAAAGTGCGATTTTCTTATTCCATTGGCCTAAAAAGGTCAAAAATATTTGAGCAAAACGTTTTATTGGAACTTTGACCCCTATTTTAGCATTTTTATAAAATCAGATTAAAATATGATAAATGCCAATAATTTTTTATCTTATTTGTATTATCTAGGACATTATTTAAATTTCACCAGCGGGTTGCCAATCTTAATATTAAAAGTGCTGAAAGTATTTGCAATTTGTGTGAATATTTATGAGATGCGATTGTTTTTCTTTTTTTCTTTCTTTTCAAAGGTTGTTAGTACATTACTCTTGATGATGTCACAGTACGAAAAAAAAATAACTTAGAACTTTTTCGGAAAGACAATGGTATATTTGTGCTAAGTTAATTCATAACAATTAAAAAAAAATAAGCTGTGTTTGCATTTGCCCTCTGTGGGCTTAAAAACCTAGTTTATTCTAAATAAAAGCTACCGGGGAATAGTTTTATTGCTGTGATCATTGCTAATGTTAGTAATAAACCGAGAGAACCTAATTAGCGTTACAATAAATTAGCGATCCCGGGAGTCCGGGATTTATTAGATTTGTAATGAGAGTTATTAATTGTGTGTTTTTTTATATTATTCTTTTCATACATATAAAAATACAATTATCAATACGGGATCGCGCAAATAGTTTTGTAAATGGAGTCTTTAATCATGAACGTTGGTTTGAATAATTAGACACAGCCTCAGAAAGTTGTTATAAGAGTATCATCATAATGAGGTTTAATGATAGGCCATAGTGACATGATCATGCTCTTATCATTGGACGGTCAAAACAAAGGTCTTTTTGAATTTATGTGTTTCTTACATAGTAGGTAATACCAAAGTCTAAAAATCATTTTTATACTGTGGTAATATTCAATTCTTATTAAAAACAGTAAGGAAAAACACGTTGAGGAAACTGACTCAACAGAGGTTTTTTTCAAGATTGTGAAAAAAAAAGACCCGAGACCTGCCAATTGGTAGTTTCAGTGGTCACCAGACCCACCAGGTTGCACAAAAGAACATCAAAATTATCTATTTTATTATTTTAATAATATTATGTTATGTTCCAGTACTTCGAGAACGCGTCTGCCTTTATCCCGGAGCGCTGGTCCGAGGGCCGGCCGCAGCCGCCCCCAGGTGTCTACATGCCCTTCGGAGATGGCCCACGGTATTGCATAGGTATGGTGTATCCCTACTAATATTATAAATGCGAAAGTAACTCTGTCTGTCTGTCTGTTA